>NC_081189.1:42191158-42348658 GCF_902713425.1 Acipenser ruthenus | reverse complement strand
TATACTCTTGTTTGATAAACCCATCAGACATTCCCTTTTCAGTACAGATTGAATGATTTTTCTCAATACACTAAATTAATGTCCCTCTAACTAATCTTTAGACATCAGGGGTTTTATTAAATTGATTTAAACAAAGGTGGATCTAGTACAGCTCCGTTAAAGTAATTAAAATGAGTCTATATGTTTTATATAAGGTACAAAATGGCTCTATTTTAATATTTGAATGGCATCTTCTGATCAGACTGTAGTCTGTTTAGGATACCAATGACTTGAACATTTGTGTTGTTGTTGTGGATTCGGCTGGCTATATATGAAATTTAACATAATAAATGACAGATTTGTTTATCAAAGCATACTTTTAAATTAAAATGAAAGCCTTTTAATTCTATTCAATTCCACATTTCATTTTAAAAGCACAGTGTCTGTTTGCAAAAGCTCTGTCAAAAATGACAAATTATATATTCATGTTATAATAGCAAAATGGTAGGGTGGTACTTTTTTTGGCGTGCACTTTTAATACGATATAATGAAACATATTTATAAAATTATGCCGGTGTAGCCAGCAAATGAAGTGAATCAGTGATCCATTGAATTTAAGTGCAAAATATTGAAATCAGCCTTGGAACCTGGAGAGACCTGCTTGTTCTCCTGACAATGAAGCAGAAGTGTTCAATGGAATGAAACATTGTTGAGTTTAAAAAATGCAACAGACTGTAACATGTTCAGTTAAGCAACCAAGTTTTTGCATAGATACTTCAGAATAAATATAGATTTAGTAGTAATACATTTAGTCATAAATATTTTGCATTTGGTATGTCAAATTACGGGAAAGTTGAAATGTACATTTTGTGCATACTGTAAAATTAATAATGTTGACATTGTCCACCTGCCAGTAACAAATACAAACATTATATATACATTTGAATGAAATGTAATAACACAGATGCACGTACATGTTGAATAGCTATTATTATTGAGTATTTGTCTAATGCATTTTTGTCTGCATTCACCATTAAGATCCTCTTACAGTACAGTGCTAAGGTGGTCGTTGTGTGGCTGATAAGTTTCTGTTCAGACAACCAAACACTTGCATTAAAAAAATAAATGGATTAAACAATGAGTACAGAACCTCTTACATATTCTAGCTGGCAGCATTCAGAATAGTAGAAAGTCTATGGAAATTATTCACCATCAATTTTCCAAGCAATAACAAGGCTTGGTGGCTTTTTGCCCCTTGCCATGTTTAGAGCTTTCAAAATGATTGCGTAAACTATGTTGGAGAACAGTGAAGAACTAAAACTGATTAAAATGTTCATGCTTGAATGAGGCTGATGAAACAGTTCATTTGGACTTCCACTGCCTCCCGCAGCTCAAGCTGAAATATTAAAATTCAATGGCTTTAAATCTCTCTCCTCTCAGTTCAGAAAAACATTAGATTTGAATGGGCTTAAACGCATAATTCATTGGTTTGGAGCAACATGTATTAAATCTATTTTAATGTTACTTATGTAAGCAAAAGAGGTGGTTCATATGGTTTTTGTTCTTTTGAAAATGTTATACAGTGAAGGTCTTTAATGCTGTAGGGGCTTAAAGCTCCCAACAAGTTCGGACCGCCTGCAGATATTTTGATATTGATATTTTTTGGATTAGTTATAAGCTTGTCAGTGCTTCTGATTTATAGACCAATTAGCAAATTTAGATCGGTCTGTGTGGCGGAGTGTCCCGCTCCTATGTATTATTATTTGTATTTTTGTTTGCGGCGCGGATAAAAGCGCCGCGACTTTTGTTATTGTTTTTATATTTATAATTTAAAACCCCGTGAGGATGCATGACTGATAAGCTACTGATTATGTAACTAGCTGACAGTCGTGTCAAACGCGTGCAGAGGGGTAACAAGATAATTAACAACTAGTTAACTCCTCGGCCAGAGTATAAGAACCTGCAGCTGTCCGTTCGGTTGGTGGTGGAGTGTACAGAGGAGAGTACGGGGAACGGAGAGAGCGAGAGAGAGCGAGGAGAAACAACAACGATATTTAGAAACAATTGCTAAAACGTGCTGGATTAGCCAGCACGATACTTACTTGTTTGTCTGTTTATTTGTTTGGCCCTCGTGCCCTTTGGTTTCTATTTTCTGTTTTGTTTAAATCTTTTGTTTTGTTTTGTTTTTATTTATTAATAAAATCACCTGAATGCCGTAGCATTCAGCTTCACCCGCCCATCCACTGTTGTGATTCAGTTACTTCCTGGTTCGTGACGTCATCACACCTCACCACTGCGAGCTCGCCTGCCACAGTCTGCCAGCACAAAATGCTTTCTGGTCGATATGCTTTGGCCCCAGTGCTTGTCAAGCAGCTTGACAAGCAGCTCACCCACCCCACCTCGCATGTTTAACAACCAGGAATGCTGAACGACTCTTCTGTCTGTACCTCTCTTTAAATCGGTGCCAGGCACTGAAATATGAATAATACCTGTGAATAACATACCAAATTTGTTGCATGTTTTTAAATGTTTGAAATTTATTTTCTTTTACCTGCTTTAGGCAGTGTTTGCAGTGTGTGTATACTTGTTATCTTCCAAGGATTTAATCTTTTTATTGTTGTAGCTGCCCTTGAAGATGCACTGTCTTGTGCTTGTGTGTTTTTTAAGATTTGCACATCGATTGGATGGCAATGTACTGTAAAGGGGTTTACTGGCAGTTCTCATTGACCTGTATATGACATGCATCATCTGTACAGACTTTCTCAGAATTGATCAAACACGCATCCTTTCTGGGTCATTGGCTCAAATTGAGAAAGGCAGGCATGATCTCACAGTTTCATGCATATGAGCTCTTCGTAAAAATACTTATTACAAAAGTCCAAATGAAGTGGAATATTAGTCAAGTTCTGTGTTATTACGTTTGGAATGTATAAAAGAAAACTAGTTTAGTTTGTGGCCATCTAGCTGTGGTCATTGTTAGATGTTGAAAGGAACTCTTAAGGTTACAGATTACATAACAATAATACTTGCTGCATCAATATAGTTGTGAAGTGATTACCCTGTATGTCATAAAAATGTCTCCAGTCAACAACAGTGCCTACTTCAATACAGGTATTTTGTCACAGCACGCTAAGTTGGATTTGCCATTGCTCCCCCCTTTTAAGGTAAGCATTTGCTATCTCAGTTTTTAAAACTATAGTTCACAACATAACAGTGGAATGATGACAGTACTACCATGCAGTAATTATAGGGCGGCATTTTCGTTTTAGCTTTATTTGCTTCAAAATCATTTCAAACTTGTAATAGATTAGCAAGCACTGGCAAAATCAGCTCAGTTTTATATGGTGCAAAACGTTTTGGTTTGTTTATGGACTTTGGATCCCTGCATGGTGCCTGCATTAATAGTCGTATCGACAATAACAATCAACCATTAACATAAAAAAGAACAGTCCTACTACAGTCGCAGGTAGTTTACAGAGCCTATGGGTTTCTGATCGCATCATCAATAACAGATTATTTTAAATCCATTGATGGAAACGTCCGGTCTACATTTAATGTTTTCAAGAAAATTGGCTTCATCACTGTCATTCTCATATCCACTTTGATATCTGACACATTATGTCTGGTGTTCAGCACTTCTTTAATCTGTTCTGTATACCAGTCTGCCAGAGGGTGGGATCGCTACGAGTACTGTATGCAACCCTTTGATTGGTGGAAGTATTATTGGTGGTCCAATCAAAACAATAAATAAAGCCCAAATAAATTATCCACCCATTATACAGTATAGCCTAGGTTAAGATAAATAAAAAACTGAATAAAAAACTAAAAACCCTGAACCTTCGAACCCCCTCCCCCCCCCTCCCCCCGGATACAGTCTGCACCCCCCAGTTTGAGAACCACTGTTCTAGCCTGTGCTGCACAAATACTTGTAGTTATACCTACAGTATATAGTCTCATATACATACCACCTTGACTGCACTGGGTGATCTAGGAGGATTTATTTTCCTCTCATTTCTGTTTTGATGCACTATAATATTCTATCCTTGTATCAATCTGTTTTTTGATTTGATTGGTTGTTTATTTTGTTACAGTACCTGTGAGGGAGCAGGCTCTGTGAAGATTAGAAGTGTCTCCCGGTCGGGTTTTGATGATGCCATTTGGATATTGGCAGAGAGCTTTAGTGGTTGTAAGTGGGGAAAGCAGAGGGTTACTGTGACACAGAATCCCTGGAAATTCTCCAGTGGAAAACTGGACTTGTTCCAAAGAAGTGGGCTTTGTGTGTGTGTGTGTGTGCATTAAAAAGAGTGACAATTGGAGGTTAATTCATCTGTGGCTTTGTTATCCCACTTGTCAGAAGTTCTGTGCAGTGCTCTGGAGATGGGGAAATAACCATTACACTTGCCCCGAATCCCTTTAAAAATAAATGTAATATGCCAAAGCACTTGCAGAAATGGGTTTTTATAGAACTGTTGAAATTGCCTGTCCTCATTTGACTTTTTATATTTAAATTTATTTTTTAAACTAGCTGCTGCTTTATTTACATTTTATTTTGACTGTTGTCACCCTGGTTGGAGGCAGGCCCAGTGAGCTGTTGCCTGTTTAGCAATTCCAGCCATCTGTGGGTTGGCTTGGTTGTGTGTTTTATTCTGTTGACAGCAATGCAAGAACCACATACTATCCTAAATATGGCAACTGCACAAAACGCAATGAACTGATTGGTACTGTACTTAAAAATAACAATGCAAACAAGTGTATGAATTTGCCTTCAGGAACTGTACCAGTTGACAGGGGAGAGGCTTGGCAAAGTTTCACCAGGTCTGTCAGTAGAGTTGTCTGGCATTTACCTTTTTTGGTTGTTGCTCTAAATTTCAGCTAGAAATGGAGTTTAGATCTAGCCAGTAATGATGGATCTTTATACAACTGTTGATGAGTACGGTAAAAAAATTGCATATTTCATGACACAGTGGTATTTTATGGTTTAAATTTATATTTATGAAAGCAGAAAAATAGCATTTCACATTCAAACTTGATCATTTTTCTCTAATTATTCAACGTTACCAAATATTGAAAAACTTACCCGAGTAAATGCTAAATTGCAGAATACAGTATTTTTTTTTTTTTTTTTATGTCCACCTTTTTAAAGTCTGTTTTTACTATGTGATTTTATATTAAAAAAAAAAAAAAAGTGACGGTTACTATAGTGCGTCAGTAAAGCAAACATTTGCTTTATTTATTTATTTATTTAAGTAAGTGCTAAAAAATATGTAGGCCTATGTTGACCCTATTTCAGAAATGGAAATTTTCACGCAAACTATATATTACACGGCAATGCGTAAATTTCACGGAAATCTGTGATAACCGTGGAAAAAAAAATACAGTCCAAATCAAACCTATTTGGATAGATCATTGTGAACCATCTATAACATGTATTTCCTTCAAGTTTTACCATTTTACCTGTGGCTTTGTAATAGTTATTAAATCATGTAATGGTTTCACACAGTTTCTAAACAGTTTAAAAATTGGTCTGAACATGCAGTGCCATGTTCTCTATTGCATTGCTTCAAGTTTATTTAGTACTAGCAGTTTAAGAGCATGACCCCTGTCTGCCTGGAGAAATTATGACTTAGGAAGAGGTTCTTTGAGAACTGCAGTAGCGTGAAGGGCGTTCTTCCTCATCCATGATCTAATCTGCATAAACCTTCTTTTTTTTATATACCCAGGCTATTCTAGTGTGAAATAATCCTGTGCATAGTTCAGTGGGTCATTGGATGTGAACAAAAGAATCTAAAGTTTCAAGAAAAATTGCCCTTCCTGTCCTTTTAAGGTGGAGTTATACTTTTGATGAAGCTATGGCAGCTGGACTGTATCAAGGACAGGTTTTAATCTACTACCTTAAATCTACATTATGAATTCATTGTTAAAACTTGACAGAGCAATATAAAATCTTGTATGATCTGCTGTATTGGCTGGATCAAGTTCAGGCTTGTCTTATAGTAACAGGGCTTTTAGCAGAATCTGCACTACTAGGACCCAGGTTGAATAAGCATGGAGATACAGAGAACCCACTTTCCTCGCTTGATGGTGGTCGCTCCAGGACAGGCTCCAGGCACATTGAAGCCCTGTTCTCTTAGTTCCATACATTGTCAGTATCATTAGGCATTGCTCTCATCTCTGCTGTACATAGTCTGGATCATGAGGCATTGTGTGTGTGTGTGTGTGTGTGTGTGTGTGTGTGTGTGTGTGTTAATCATTGGGGCTGTCTTCACATTTTATGCATCCTCGATTTTCAACTTAAAAAAAAAAAAAAAAAAAAAAAAAAAGATTGAGTGGATAGATGCGTGATCATGAAAAAATATAAAATATTTATTGTGCTCTTGATGCACTTTTAGGGATTTATGATGTTGGAAAACTAGTACGTAAGGCACATATCAACTAACCAGCATTACATTTTCTTGCCCTCCACAGCAACAGCAAACCATCTTTCCCACAATGGTTAGTACAGCACTGAGCTTGATGCAGCCTCAGCCGAGGTCAAGCAGTCCATTTCTAGCTTCTCAAGGGCTTTCTCTACGTGTTGCCAGTGTACTGGTAAAACAGACTTTAAACTCTTGTCAGCACAGTTACTGGTGCATGCATCACAGCCCCACTCAAATAAACCTGTCACAACACAGACTCCGCAGCCAGAGAAGAGTACAAGGGCAGGCCTCTAGCTTTTCATTCGAGCAGCACTAAACGTGCGCAGAGTGCCCAATTATTTCAGCATTATTGAGCAAACCTACAGGAGGACCCGAGCCTCGCTACATTAGATTTTCTTTAGTAATTTGCTCAAGTACCGCTGAGGACACTTTAAAATAGTGTCTGCAACTAGCTTCCTTTCTGGGTTATTAATTCAGGTTTTCTCTCTCTCAAATTAACTCACTCTGCATGCTGTGCTGTGGTGCTGAAAATGTATTTAAACACTAACTTTCTCAAAATATAGGCTAGCTTCAGCTATGTCCCCACCACCCCCCTAAACAGTGCTGCTTTAAAGGCTGTTTGTGTCATTTGTATTCATTTATTTTTTTAGAATTTCATATATCAATATTTCAATATTTCATATATCAATATTTCAATATTTACCAATTTGCTCAAGTGCACCATATTTTGTGTTACAAGAACTAGTATAAAACATCTTGCTTAATTTAGTCATCTTGGCTATATTCTCAAATCAATTTCAGAAAGAATAAAAAAATCACAATACAGTTAACAGCTGTTTTTCTTTTGTTTTAGAATTCCACCTTGAGTCAGTAGCTTTGCGAATCTTGCCCAATGCGTTCCTGTTGCTTATTTTGTATTTTGATATTGAGTTGTTTTTGAGGAACGGATTGAATATATCTGTCTCTTTTTTCACAGCAGCAGCAGCTCCAGGCTCAGCATCTCTCACATGGACATGGGCTTCCAGTCCCCCTCACGCCCCACCCCTCGGGTCTGCAGCCTCCAGCTATCCCTCCCATGGGCAGCAGTGCAGGTCTCCTGGCCCTGTCCAGCGTGCTCAGTGGACATCCTCAACTACCAATCAAAGATGAGAAAAAGCACCATGAGAATGATCACCAAAGAGGTAGGAAAATGCGCACACACTTTTCCTTTTTACATTTCATATTAATTGTTTTCTCTTTATACACAAACCGCTTTTTTTGGTGCTGCCAAGACAGCAATCATAAAAATGTCAATTTAAAAACTACAAATATATTTCCAATTACAAATTGACACCAAGTTTCTGCAAAGCTGTTATCAAAAGACAGCAACAGAATAGCTTTTGAACATCTGGAGGTTTTTAAAGGGTAAATACTTCCGGTTGGCCTTTGTAGTGCTGGTGTTCAGAGCCAGAAGCTTTACAGATATATACACACAGTAGTAATGATCTCTTTTGAAATGCTGTGTGACAGTATCTGCATCTGTAATGTGAGTTGTCATCTAATTTATCACTGTATGTATTGGCGATCAACCAGTCAACTAGGATAATGGACATAACGAAAGAGAAGTGCAGTGCAGCAGTTTAACTGTGTCAGTGGAGTTACTATGATGCAGGGGTTTTATATTTTACAACGCAACATGAACATATAGAAGAGCTAAGCCCCTTTCACACTGGCATGCTTTACCCGAGTCTGAACCTACCCGGGTCAGGACCCGGTGTCAAGCAGGGTGGGTGACAGACGCAAGTACATAATCCCTATATCCATGCCTCGGAAGCAGCTTGTTACAGATGCTTCCGTACAACCTTCTCTGAATTGAACCGTCGACCCAAATGTTGATAAGAGCAAACGTTTCTTCATCCCTGCTGCAATCTGGCTCGTGGTGTGTCTCAAGCAACAAAAATATGGCTAAACAGAAATGTTTCTTGCGGAAGTGGAACCTTGTTATTTCGTCGGTCGTCATGCATTTTGTCTCGCTCAGCCCGGGTCAAAGTGTGTCAACCCACATCCTGAGGTGGGTCGCGGGGAGCCTGGGTACGTGATTTCACATTACGCAGGATTGTGACCCGTAGCCAGAACCCTGGACCGGACCGGGGTAGAAGTGCCAGTGTGAAAGGGTCTTTAGAAGTGTCTGGTTTACTCCAAACGAATAAATGACACTGACCTACCATACCAATTCCACAGAAACTATACATACTCTTATCTGTTACATGTACTGCAGGTCCTGCAAAAACTGTTTTTCTTATCACTATCACTGGGTAGACCATATACCATTTTGATTACACAGCACATTCTCAGCCACCCAATGTTTGAGTGAAAGGAAATGCCATTATGCCACATGGAGTTTACATCTTGTACATTTGTCTTTGGTTAGAGTACTTTTTAAATTAGAGAACAGTAGCAGTACCTCACTGAAGTCTTCTTGCCACTGTTTAGATTTTTTACATGTACATACAGTGTTTTTTTTCTGACACCTTTTTTTTTTTTTTTTTTTAATGGGCTAATTTTGTATTTACAGCAGTGGCAGGGGATACATGTTACTAACAATTCAAAAACTGTCAGCCCAGTAAATAAATGGAGAATTGTTAAGATTGTTTTTCATAACACTGCTTTAATGTTGTTTCCCCCCACCGCCCCTGCGTCTTTATTGAAACCTACAACTAATGCCTTACTGATGTGATCTGTTCCATCAACAGATAGAGACTCCGTAAAGGTAAGAGAATATTCTTTATGCTATACTAGTTTGTGTTTGTATAGTATGTTTGTTGCCTAGTGAAACAACATATAGATGTTATGAATCGTCAGAAGTAAACACACAGCAGGGCACATACAGTATTTATATTGTTGGGCGAAGGTATTTATACAACCATGGTTTGGTGGGTTGTGATAAGCCTCTGTGCTAACTGGTGACCCCCATTACCCAAGGAGTTTTTCATGTGACTGAAGACCTGGCGTTTTCTGATCCTACATTTGTCTTCAAGTCAAAATTCTACTATACAAAGAGGGATGTACTCAAGTGTGCTATTTTTTGCTACTGTAATAACAATAAAAAGAATGGTTTATGTATTTTAAAAACTATAAATGAAGCATTTTATATGTGGTTTGAATCGGCATATGTTTGCTCAGTTTATTGTATTACTACCAAGAAGTATTGAAATTGGTAATCCCAGTTGTGGCAACATTCAGTTGTTGGCCTTTTATAAACCACTGATTTGGCAGTGAAATATGATCATTTTAGATGTTTTATTATTATACTGCCTATTTAAGTTGTAGACTTTTAAAAAGGTATAAAAAAAATAGTGCTTTGTTCTTGTTTCCAGTTGTGGTGTGATCAATGTTGCTGATTGTGTCATTCTAATGAGTTACAGTATCCTCAAAACAATTGTGTGTTGTGGTTTTTTTTTTGTTAGAAAAAATATTTTTTTATTGTGGTTACACAGTAGTCTCCAGCTAAGAGAACACCCCTCGGGAAGCAAGCGAAGTGTTCTCTAAGACGGAGTTAGTTATGTAAAGTAACAGACAAACTAACTTTAATAAAACTAAAGCAAAACAACATGGTCAAAAAAGCTTAAATCGCTATGTACTATGAAATTAGCTGCTCGGTGTGTTCCAGGATATCACAATGGCAGAGGCAAAAATAATGGCCGTTACTTAGGGTTAACTTAACACAAATTAACACAGCACCCCTACACACATTACAAAATGCAGCAGCAATATACAAGACATGCACATTATTTTACAGAATGGTGAAGCAACTCACCAGAACGGGAAACACCAAATTATTTGGCGACCTTGTCTGATTTCAGGTTTTTTTCAAGAGAAACAGCGGTGCATTTTGCTGTTTTGTGTACATGCCATTTCGTAGCGCTGAGGTGCATTCGTGGAAATCTGAATACAAACCAATTCAATGATATGACGCCTGTTCAGGAAAGATTTAATAAGACACTCTCGCGATGACAAGTCGCTTTACTGTATCCGGTGTGAATGAACCGCTAGCGGTGCCAAGAAGGTGTTCTTTTAAGAAGTTCCTGTTCCTTATCTAGAGCATTTACAATGGGGAAAAAAATCTGTTTCACCACAAGGGTGTTCTCTTAGGAGATGTTCCTATATGGGGAGACTTCAGTATATGTATATTTATCAAAGTGCCTGAAATTTCAAATTTCATCTAACTTTCTAGGCAGTTTGAGGTTAAATTTTACTTTAGAGATTTGCTATAAATTGGCTTTACATTATTTTATAATCTAGAATTAAGTCTGTAAACCATGACATTTCTTTACTTTGCTGACTTTTAAAAACATTAGGGTAATTCCTTTTAGTACTAAGGGCTTGCTGCCAGCCTATCAAGGTAAAACAGTAATTTGCTTCCTGTCCATTGCTGCCCAGAACCTATTGTTGTTCTATTGATCTGTTGCCCCTTTAGTTGCTCTGCGTAAAAAGGTGCTTTTTATGATAGTCTTTGTGCTGGGCGGCTTGCCGGGTTGTTCAACAAGCTTGAGTGTGCATGTTTTGAGCTGCCTTTTGAAATGATTTATTCATTCAGGGTAATGCTACTTAACTTTTAACAAGTAATGAACACGACATTTATTTTCTTGTTGCATTTAATCCCCCCCCCACACACCTTTTTCTCCTTAACAAATGTGCAAATAAGCAGAACTGTCTCTAAATACAAAGTGATTTCTGGCAGTCTGTCGGGAAGTGCATATTTAAATTAATGATCCCTGAACGTTTTTCTGTCTGTCCTTCTAAAGTAATTCTTTCTCCTGAATCACATCCAAGAAAAAAAAAATGCTATGTAAAGACATATTGTTGCATTTAGTCTTTTATAAGTAGTGTTTTGATTTAATTTTATAGGCAGCAGAAATATTTGATTAGCCCAACCTTGGTCTACAGTAGGTTTAATTGTGGGAAATATTGCTGTTGCTTTGAAGAGGTTATCTAGTGGGTTGTTAAATGGAGGATGGTGTTTAATGGTTTAAATGTAAAGCTGTTTAGACCTGCTCTTGAAGTAATCTGATATAAAGCACACAGGTTTAATAATGGGGGGTAAAAAAATATCAGTGTGCTTTTAAGCACTTTGATGCAGGCTGGTAACATTTGATTCCATTTCAAGTACAAAATGTAACCATTACTGAAATGGGTATTTATCTCCTAAAGACCCGAATCCTGAATATTATAAACCAAAGCAGTCATGGCTGGCCCCGGAGAGCCTTGTTCAGATAAGTACATTGTTGCTTCTATCTGTATATATTTTGCATTTGTTGTGTTTTTACACAAATTATATGTGATATTTAAACATCACTGTAATAGTTTTTACTAATTAGGCATATTGTGTGCACTACAGTCTGTTGCTTGTTGCGTCCCACTGTGGCCTTATGCCCCACGTGAAGCCAGCGGCTCCAGTCACTCCTTCCCAGGAATCCAGCAACAGTCGGCTGACTTGTGCTCTTCCCCCCAGGCTGCATAGCTCTGGCTGGAGCTTATTTTATTTCTCGTTTTTGCTTTTTAGCACCATACACAAGACATTTATATTATTTATGTAATTATTTAATTTATGTTTTTTGTTGAGAAAGTGTTTTTTCTCTGTGTGTGTTTCCGCACGCCCCAACAGATACTATGCGCAGGCCTGTCTGCAACATGGGCTCAGCAGCACTGCGCAGGACCAAGGTACTCTATTCAATTGTTGTTGTTTCTTGCAATTTCAACCACAGTATCTTGATGCTGTTTTGGTGACAGCTTTTAGCATCACCATTACGAGGGCTGTTAGTCCATTCTAACACGCAGGCTTCCTTCAGTCTTTTGTGTGTGGTACTGACTGAGTGCTTTTGCCAGTGGCTTTTACGTGTGGGCATCCCTGTACGTTGCCACCCACGTTAACTGCGAACTGGTAGACCCGTACTGAACCGGTACCGAGGTCACTGACTCGCTCCGCTCCCGAACCGGGACCGAGGTTACCGCACCAGTGCCGTCCCAGACTGTAACCATAGCGACCCGGTGCTAAAGTCAACGAACCGACCAGGTACTGCCCCTGTTCCAACCCAGTACCGTACCGTACCAACCCGGTTCTGACCCAGTGCTAAAGTCGCCGAACTGGCAACATGCCGAGCCTTTACGAAAGGCACCAAACTGGTACCGACCCGGTACCAACCTACATGGTGCGAAAGCCACCGAACCAGTACCAACCCGATGTTAAATGCACCAGACCGGTACCGAACCAACCCAGTACCTTCCAGCTGTATCTGTACACTGCATTGCTTGCTCCTTGTATCATGCCTGGGTTATATATCCCTGTGAGACATTCAAGGCCAGTCTGCTTATTGAGGAAAAGCACGGCTAATCGCAGCTTCTGTGAGTTTTATACCCCTTTTTCCAAAATCACGCTTGAGAAACAGCTATCCCCGCAGCTCTAAGGAGCGCTCTGCATCCCTTGCTCCTGCTCAGCACTTTTCCCCATCACCATCTTTTAGAGAGGTGGCTGCATCCTCACTGCATGGCTCTATGCCAAGAGAGCAGACAACGCACCCGGGAAAGACACGCACCCATGCCGGAAACCATCCTCATGATCTTCCTCATCTTTCTTGAGCTCTGCCTTTCCTTCCCCTTCCCCCACGTAAGAGAGAGATGAGTCACCGTTCCAGGCCACCATCGGACTCGGAGCAGATGGAAAAGCTTTGGGTAGCTGTTATCACCAAGGAACCATTCTCGCTGAATTACTGCAAGAACGTTTGGCGCCACCTTCCCCGCCTGTTACCTTGGGGGGCCCCAGAGGATAACAAGCACAGATTGGCCGCAGGAGGACATACTGTCCATCGCCTCCTCCTGAGGAGGTAGGCTAACAGGAGCTTGTGTTCCTGTCTGAGGACATGGAGTCTGACCTCGCGTCCCCTGCGGTTAAGCTCTCCCTGTTGGCAGAGCTTATAACTCTAATCAAGAGGGCCACTGCAATCTTGCAAGTGCCCTGGCCTACAGCAGGAGAAACAAGGCAGTCGATTTTCGATGACAAGCCTACCACCTCTCCCATATTCCCCCCCAGTTGACACAGATTTTTTTTTTAAATCCAGTCTTATTGGGATTGTCCGGCAACAGCTCCTGCTGTTTCTCAGTCAATGGACACTGAATATAGGGTGCATGATGTGAAGAAGCTGGGCCTGGCCTATTTTCCACTGGTTGAGGCTTCTATTGCCGCTTTGGTCCAGGGGCCTAAGTTAGCCCTCCTATCTAAGGACGCTGCCTGCCCTAACAAGCAGTGCCGGGTCTCTGAAGTGATCATCAAGAGAGCCTATCCTGCCAGTGCGTTCACCGCATAAGACCGGCATAGCCGGCTGCGCCCCCTGCCAGAGGTGATGTTCTGAACCGGCCCATGGCTCCTCGCTACAGAGGCTTTAATAGGTTCCACCGCCCTGCGCAGAGACAGCAGCTGCAGGCCAAGCCACAGGCTAAGCAGCATCCTCAGGAATATGCTGCCACAGGCCCAGGGTCAGGGAAGCCATCTGGACTATTGGCGTTAGTGCACCACAGACATTAGATGCTTACTACCGTTCAGATCAACTATTCGCTGCAGTTCAAGCACGGTCCCCCTCCCTTTTCATTGCGTGACTGTAACATCAGACACGGACCCACAGGATGACATTATGGTGTCTCAAGAGGTAGCAGCTCTGCTGCAAAAATGGGCCATTTGCAGGATACACCCCCTCCAGTTGGAGGAAGGGTTCTACTCCAGGTACTTCCTAGTGCCCAAGCGGTAAAGTAAATCTGTATCTAAGCCAAAGGAGGTTCAAAATGTTGACAATCAATCAGGACTATTTCCACATTCCCATAAAACCAGCGCACAGGAAGTACATGTGGTTGCCTTTCAGGGAGCCGTGTATGAGTCTTGCCATTTGGCCTCTCCCTAGCTCCCCATGCCTTCTTGGAGTGCATGGAAGCTATCTTGGCCCCATTGAGACTCAAAGGCATCAGAGTACTCGATTATCTGGACAACTGACTAATTTGTGCCCAGTCTCCAGCACAGACAGAGGCTCGCACGGAACTGGTCACCTCCCCCGTTCAACAATTGGGCCTTACGGTCAATCATGCGAAGAGCCAGCTCACGCTTTCCCAGACAGCCTCCTATCTAGGAGTGTGCTTGGACTCCGGGTCCATGCTGGCCACTCTATCAGATGGTAGAATGCACAGAATAGTCACCTATTTGGAGCTCTTTCAGCTCAACAGAGCGCTCATGGTAGTGATGTTCCAGAAACTTCTGAGCTTGATGGCAGCAGCTTCTCAGACCCTTCCATTGGATCTCCTGCGCATGCGCCCTGTGCAGACCTGGTTCAACAGCAGGATTTTTCAGCCCACATTGATCCGGGACTGCCTATTGAATGTGTCCCACCACTGTCTGAAGACAGTCTCTTTGTGGAAACAGTCGGCCAAACTACACCTAGGCGTAGTGCTGGGCAGTGTCACCAGAAGGGAGTTCGTGTGGAATGGCCGGGGTGTGCAAGATGTGTGGGAACCCCCCTTGGCAGGGGCTCCACATCAGTGTTTTAGAGCTGCAGGCAGTTTACCTGGCCTTTGTAGAATTTTTTACAGGAAGTTGGAGGGAGACATGTGCTTGTCCGTACAGACAACACAACAGTGGTGGCTTACATCAACCACCAGGGCGGCCTCAGGTCGCCCAGTCTCCATCGTCCATCGCAAGCTTTTGCTGTGGATGCACGAGAACCTCCTTTCACTGCGGGCAATGCATCTGCCTGGGTGACAAACTGAGTGGTGGACCTCCTCTCAAGGGGAACCCAGCAGCTAAGAGTGGAGGCTTCACCCTGACGTGGTGAGCCTCATCTGGGAGAGGTTCGGGAGAGCAGAGATAGACCTCTTTGCCTTACCCAGGAATGAACCCACTGTCCCCTCTGGTTCTCCATAATAGGAGACGGAGAACTGTTCGCCCTGCTCCCGCTGTGTCTGGAGAAAATCAGACAGGTCCGGGCCAAGGTGCTCCTAGTAGCCTCTTATTGGCCCAGGAGACTGGTTTTTAACCCTGATGCAGTCTGTCACGGAGCATGCCAACGTGTCGCGACCTGCTCAGTCACAGCTCTGGTGCTGATGCCTGAACGGCTGCATTTGAGCCATCTGGGCCTGTCCAATAGGGTTATTGACACCCTACAATATGCCAAAGTAGCGTCCACGCTTTCCCAATATGGATACAAGTGGGGCGTCTTTCAGAGGTGGTGTCTGCCTCATGGGTTTGACCCCACGACTTGTCCCATGGCAGTAATACTGCAATTTTTGCAGGATCTGTTTGATGAGGGGAAATCCCCCTGTACATTTTAAAGGTCTATCTGGCAGCTATTTCAGCTTGCCATGTTAATAATGACTCAGTCTCTCCAGGAGCTTACTTTTTGAAAGGGGCTCAGCAGCTTCGGCCGCCTAATGAAGGACATTGTTCCTTGCTGAGGCTAAAAGTGGCGCTCCATTTAAGCCCCAGCTGACCAGAAATTTGTATCATTTAAAGTGGCTTTCTTGCTCGCCATCACCTCTGTAAAGCAAGTGAGTGAGATGCAGGCTTTCTTGATAGTGAAAGCCTGCTTAATTTTTACAGAGGCCAGGACAAAGGTCACGCTCCGTACCAATCCTGCCTTTTTGCCAAAGACTCGGCATTCCATGTCAACCAGTCTGTGGAATCGGAGGCTTTCTATCCACCTCCTTTCCAGTCTGACAGAGTGACAGCTCCATACACTCTGCTCAGTTTGGGCCCAGACGTGCTATGTGGACAGGACGAAAAGTTGGAGGCAATCCGAAACCATTTTTTTATCTGCTATCGGACAAAGTTCCATGGTCAAGCCTTATCTAAGCAGCGGCTGTCCAAGTGGATAGCAGACACGGTCAGGACTGCATATGTGCTGGCCAACTTGCCCCCTCTAGAAAAGCTCACTGCCCGTTACCAGGGGCATTGCAACTTTGTGGGCTTTATTCTAGGGTGCATCTGTCAAAGACATTTGCAATGCAGCAGTGTGGGCTACTCCCCATCCCTTTACTAGGTTCTACAGACTTAATGATGTGGATCCTCAAAAGGGCAGCTTCTCAGTCGACCCTTACAACACAGGCATAGAGGAGGCTTGGTGGTCCAGTGGTTAAACAAAAGGGCTTTCTACCAAATCCCTGCTCAGCCACTGACTCATTGTGTGTGACTCTGAGCAAGTCACTTAACCTCCTTGTGCTCCGTCCTTCGAATGAGACGTAAAACCGAGGTCCTGTTGTAAGTGACTCTGCAGCAGCAGTTGTTGATGCATAGTTCACCGCCTAGTCCCTGTATTTGTATTTGTATTTGTATGCTTTGGATAAAAGCGTTTGCTAATGACTAATTTAGTAATACTAGAGGTGAAACTCTCCCTCAATTTTTTAACCCTAGCTAATTGTTACTGGTGTTCCGAATGGCAACACACAAGGCAGCCTCGGCTTAGCCTTGTAGCATTCCAGTCATTGTTCAATATTCCCTTGCAACGGCTTTTGTACACTCACCCATAAGGTAATGGTTACATTTCGGACTTGAAAAGGAAATGTTAGGTTATTATCATAATTCTGGTTCCCTGAAATAGAAATGTAACCATTAAATTTCAAGGTCACTGCGTCAATGATTGCAGCAGGCAAGAAGGACAAATGACGCTGAGATCTGTGAGCACAGTCCTTTTGTGACCTCGGGGACGGGCCATGACTGTATCACAGACTTGGTGAGCAGCTTTAGTATACAATATTCAGTATTCAGTTCTTTAGGAGGTAAATACCCATTCGGTAATAGTTACATTTCTATTTCAGGGAACCAGGGTTATTGTAATAACTTCAAGTTTTGTAGAGTATGACAACATAAAGTGGTCATTGAAGTAAGTCCATTAGACTTTAAGTAAGTCCATTAGTTATAAAACGGACTCTCCCTGATAATTAATTGCCACATTCAACAGTTGACTTTTGACATTTGGGATGGACGTAAGTGACTCTGTGGTTATCAGGGTGATCAGAAAACCAAGTCGTGACTCTGATGCATACCAGATACTGTAATCCCAAACATTCTTTCAACCCTGAGGAAAACACTGCATAAAGACGCCAGCAATATAATGTAACCTCCGGGAGGCTGTTCTGCATTGGAGGAATTCCAGTGATAAGTTATGACTTGGGACTGGGTGTGTGACCAATGTTTTAGTTAGTCCATCTGTTTCACAGAACCATAGCCTTTATCTCATGCTACAGCTTTAAATGGGTACTTTGTGTAAACTGGGCAGTCTAGCGGGTCTGTTTTCAAACTACAGCCCAGTTAACGTCATTACCTTGTGCAAGTAGGACCACTGTGTGTTATTGAGCTATTTAACCACTGTAATGCATAACTGAATAATATGCTTTAGTATACAAAGAAACACCCATTTGCACAAGTGAAAGGGCGGTGGGAGGATCCCCAGATAAAGGTGGTTCTTGAATCTACCTCCTTCTCAAACTCTTAATCTGCTACACTACCCTCAACTAGGGGTGGGCGATACACATTAAAAATAATATCACAGTATTTTAGACCTTACAGATGATAACGATATATATCACAATATTTTAAACATTTGTATCAAGGTTTACTTTTAATTGTACATGCATGCCCTGAAAAGGACTGTGGGGCAGTATATGGAAAGAACTTTAAAGATGACAGAAAAGATTAAATTAACAAAACTTTATTTTGTGTTGTGCTACTTAACAGCATGAAAGTTGAATAGTTTTTTTATATTTAAAAATCATTGTCTATAATGTTTTGTTGTCAGTCTGTTTAAAAACAAATACCCAAAGAGAAAAAAAGTTCCACAGCACAGGAACTTTTTTACCCCTCTATCTGGCTAAATCATTTTTCAAATACATTATGAGAAAAAGTAACAGTGACTCTAACATTTTTACACAAGGCTTTCTAATCTGTGAGTACCATTTGCACTGATGCAAAACAAGATTCTTTATGTAGAAGAACCACGTTTTAAAGCCTAATAAAACAAAGCTCTCTTTTCTAAGAGTTTTTACATATTAGGGTCATGGATTGGAATGATTGAAAAAAAATATTTCTAATATTTAACATTTTTATTTTTTTCAATATTAACAGCGAAACGATTTATAAACATAATTCAATATTAAAAATGGTTACTATACATGCATTAATTCTAAATAACACTGTCTTGTACATTTTTAATATACTAAACTAATACACAAACTAAAATAATTTAGTCACAGAGTTCACAGAAATCGTGAATTTGAACAAGTCAGTGAAATCTCGGAAATTGGATGTAAAAATGCATATGGTTAGGCATTTCCTTTAAAATGTAGTGTGTCTTACAGTGAAAATACAAATCTGAGTGTCTGTAAATTGTTTTGTTGTGTATGCACACTTTACGTGTAGCTATGTAGATGAATGAGATTTGTATTTTGTAGCTGAGCGAGCATGTAAATGAACACAGATCGTATGTTACTGTAAACTCTCGGTTGTGATCTTCACATAAATACATGCATACATACAGCACTTGTTAATTTATTTTTTTAAACAAAGTGGGCTCGTATTTTCAAAAAAATATTAATACTTGCATTTTATTTCTTGAAACATTTTTTCATGCAATGTGGTGTACCCAAGAAGTCTGTTTTGAAAATAAATACTCACTTTCTCTAAAACTAAGCATTACTAAATATATACTTCAGACTGCCGTTGAACTTGTGATGATCTTGTGATGCTTCTTGGGCACGGTGCCTGCCTGTGTGGTTTGACTTTTCCACTCTGTGTTGTGTTTTTTTTTTTTTTTTTTTTTTTTTTTAAAAAAGGGGCAGTGCTCTATAGGCTACTCGGAAACAAACAATTTAAATGTCTCGTTCTTATTACTGAAAACACACACACAGTGCTCCAGATCATTTTTTTCTGTCAGCAGTAATCTGTCCCAGAATTGTCAGCACAAACTGCATCAGTATAGTTGTGTGATAATAATAAAATAAGTCAGGGTCTACCCTGGCTTTTATATTTTTGTAGTCTTTTGTAGACTAATCCTTTTGAATAAACTTTAGTCACTACCTGTATAGAATCCTCAAGGGGCTTGTCATTTTATCTTGTTCATTTATCTTTATAGTATTGGTTTTGGTGTACTATTTCAAAGCTATTGTGTATGTTGATGTAGCTAAATCTACTTTATTTGGTGGCCTTTGTGTGTGTCCCCCCCCCCCCCCCCCACAACTAGCCCGTGAAATGTACTACAAATCACTGTGCCAAAATCATATCCTTAATTATAAATATGCTTTTAGTCCCTTATTGGCAGTATTCTGTGAAGAAATCCCTAAACAGTAAGATTGGACTGATTTACTCAAAGTACACCATGTTTAATATTTAGAATCCCTACTCTAGAATTTATAGTTGGTCTTTTCTGCAGGTTAGAGGTTTCTAAATACTGGAAATTAAATGCAAGGGAGTGTATGTTGTTACCAAAAGATAAATGAACAGTTTCTGTATGCAACTCATTATTTACATTCACTGGGTGAGTAAATGTGTAGATGTTGCAAATAAAAGGAGCGGTGATGAAGGATGGCAAATAATCACACGTTGCTGTTTCATTAAAGGGCTGTGTTCCAGTAGGTGCGCTGTAGCAATTTGTTAGATATTAATTGATCTCTGCCTCTGGGCAAATGAATGCACAGCACCTTAATTCTCAAAAATGTGTTCTAATTGTTTGTTTGTGGAACAAGTGAATACATATCTTGGGGGGGCATGGCCAGTGCTCAGGTGGTGTACGTGGATAGATTAGTGATGTAATTGAGTATGACATTGTTATTTGTTATATTCTAATCCAGCAACTGTACACTGAAGTAGAACAAATATTAATTCACAAAGCAATTTGTTGCATTAGCCTAGCTGTTTATTTCATTAGTGCTTTGTTAAAAAAAATAAGATATTCCCATTTTATTAACCATCCTCCTGGTACTATTCACCCTTTTGTATGCTATATTTAGGGCTTCTGATTTTCAGTTTTGACTTTTTTTTTTTAATTTTTTTTTTTTTTTAAATGGTAATCCCCCCCCCCCCCATTTTATTTATTCAAAAATAAATAAATCTGTGTATAGCCAATAAATACCAAAAAAACTGTAAGTATTGGAAATGGTTACTCAATTCACATTGACTTCACCCCTTTCCCATTTAATTAAAAAAACTACTACAAAAAACGAAAACAAACTGTTTCCCAGTGCAGCTAGGCAATGCCCCTTCTTCCTGACCTTGTATCTATCAGTGATTCGTTCTGAATACTTTAAACCCACCCCATCTACTGAGTGGCAGCAAATTCCTACATTTTTCCTACATTTTTATTGGAGACTCTGCTTGTGAGATTTAAAACACAATTACAATTAGAAGGCTTGTTCGCAGGATTTAAAGCTATATTACAGTTAGAATAAAACATAATTGCAAATTGTGACAAAAGGTAAAAAATGCCACAAGAATATGCTCGTGACCATAAGGATTTCGTTGTGGAAGACAGCAAAGGAAAGAAGGTACATTTGAAGTGGGCAAATACTGTCGAGTTATTATACATACTGTGAAAAACGCTTAAGCATTTTAGAAAGTAACAATAATTGCATAGAGTATATAAAAAAGGATTTACATAAAACTCAAATCGCTATTAAAAAAAAAAAAAAACCCGAAGCCCTAACTATTACATAGATAGACTTGTGACCTTACAGTGTCTGTTTGTTTGGATAACCCTTTCACACAGCTTTTTGACAAGTTTTGATTATTTTTACTGTTGACTGGTGAAGTGATTATCACTGCTCTGGTAGTTCACTGCAGACTTCAGAATGCTCTGTGGCTGCTTTACATGTAAAGCACAGTGTCAGTGCGTACAAGAAAAATATAGAGTGCCTGGGTTTGTTGCAAAATATGAAACTTGGCTTTTTTTAGCTATGTGCAGTACAGCTTAGCAGAGTTTCCCTGGAAATACATCTAAAGGTATGGGCAACGGTTGAATGAATGCCGGAATCTTACTGTGGTGCTATGCTGATTTATTTATTTTTTTTATTTTTTTTAGCTGCAAGGAATATTTGCTCATACTCCCAAATATGATAATGATACCAATAGCCCTTTCGCATTCTGTTTTTAACCCAGTAATACCCCCTGTAGCCCACCTGTCTCTGTCACGGGATAGGCAGAGTGGAAATGGGAGCCTTACTTGCAGTTGAAAATCAGAATTATAGATTTTAGATACAAGCATTAGGTCTGTTGTATTTAATTTATATAAACAGTAGGTTGAAACGTAAAACATAGAGAAATGTTTTGGCTAGGGCCTTCAGTACACTGATTTAAACATGTAAGTTTTACCTTCTATTTAAAGAATGGACATGGTATCTCATGCCTAGAGCAAAGCTACCAGAGCAGAACATTATGTAGGACTAGGAGCTGTAGCCCCTTAATTACTTGGACAACCAGGCCCACCCATTTTGGGCAGCTGTAATTGAAACTGGCACACAGGCAGGATTTAACAACTCTAGACAGTAAACTGAGAACATCAGCTGGCCCTCTATTTACATGTGGTACTTTCTAATGAACAACTCCTTGCAGATTTGTTACCAAGTTGATAGTGGATTTATGCAGGTAACAGTTTTACTGGTTAGATCTAAAAGTCTAATGGCAAGGAGATAGTGGGTTTGAATCCCACCTTGGCCACTTACTCAGTGTGTGACTGTTTTCAGGTCTTCTGATTATCTCATGCCTCCCAGCTTTAAATATTATGTGCAAGAAAGACCTTGCAGGATATGTAGTGTTCCATCTCAGCAGCCCACGGTAAATTATTTATAAGAAAAAAAAAAAAAAAAAAATTGTGATAGTGAATATCCAATACAGGGTAACATTTGGTTTAGAAAAAAAACTCACTCAGTTATAATGTGCTAATTTTGTGTAATTAGTATTTTTACACCTCTGTACTCCCTGGTGTATTGGCTGTATGCATTTCAAATACTCAAACACAGCTACAGTAAAACATTCTGTTTAATTGACAGCTCTGGGAAAGGGATCAAATAAGATATTTTTAATGGGCTTAAAAGTTGATTTGCTCAGTTGACAGACACTTGGCCTTTAAAAAAGCAAAACAAAATCAGAAACACTACACTATCCAATAATGTAAAAGAGTGGGGAAAAAATAGGTCTCCATGGCAACAAAGCCGCTTTCTCCGTGGTCTCCTAAGAAGTGCCCTAGAAGCAGATGTCTGAATTGAGGAGTTGTTTCTGACCCCCTTTACATAAACAAATAACTTCTAGGCAGCTGTTGGAAATAATATGAAAATCCTATTAAGGGGCCCTGGCTTGCTGTCATGCATGGAGCACCATGCCACAAAGGGGCAGGGGGCTGTCTGAATAAGCTTATTCTTGTTCAGGGTTTAAATAGTGTTTTTTCCCAGGAAATAACGGTCTCTGTATGTATCGCTTTCCCGGCAAGGGTTTCTTTTGTGGTCTGTTTTTTCTTATTCTTTTTTGTTTTCTTCTTGTTGATCTTTCACGCTTTCTCTCCGAGTCAACACTAAGCCACAAGACCAGTCTGGTCCTGTTAGATCCTGCTCTAAGGGCTTGTGACTGGAATAAAAAGGGTCAGTGTTTGTGTCATGAGGTGTATACAGCTTGTGCCTAGTGCTTAGCACTGGTCTGGCTATATATTATGCAAAAAAGTTGATTGTTTAGGTGACTTATTAATTGAAATTATTTTTATAGCTAAATGTCAATTACTACTAATGTCTATACAAATTACACGTTAAATTATAAAATACTGAACATTACTAGTGCAGCATAAAAATAACTGCTGCCATGCGCTTTGTGTGTGTCTTTGTGCACGATGCATGCATTCATAAATATAAAGTGAACAATAAATATATACATAGACAGTTTCTTCTGGATGAGGCCCTCTGGAAATCTATTGATTTTTTCAATTATGCTGTCGGTTTTGAAATCTTACCAAAATATAGGGGGAAAAGTAATTATAAAAATAGATTCCAATACGTTACACTTCTTATTTCTTAGACACCACTAGTGCGTAAGCATTAATGTAAGTGGTGGATAATAAAATGTACGTTCCACGTGCGCAGGAATCCCACTTAAGGGAAAAAGCTAGCAAGAACAAAGTTTTCATAGCTTTTTGAAATACAAGATATTTGTTGTTCTGAGGCTTGGTTATTATCCTCTGTAATTACAAATGTAAGCGCAAAAAGCAATGTACCTTCTACCATACAGAGATTTGTATTTGCAATTAATATATTCGGAGTAAGCCTGCTCCTGTTACACACAATGTAAATTCTCTTTTAATAGCTAGTTTAGCATCCAGTCTTCATAGCAACTAGTTCAGAAAGCTTAAGCCTTTTAATTGCTGAAAGATGATTCTGCCATATTCATATGATTTAAAATACTACCCCCACCCCCTCCCTTTTCTACCAGTGCTGTTCCTGCTTGAATTGGCCAAGAACTTCTGGATACCATAACCCCCAAATTCAGATGCTTAGATTTGGATTTTAAAATGAATCCATTTCACCAATGCTAACTGAATAGAGACCAGGCAAACACAATACAACCTCCACACCACCACTGCGATCACCTTTTTCTCCTTTATTTTCTCTTATATTTTTGTTGTCAGACTGATTTGCTCTTTGTTCTGAGGAATCGCATAGCAATGCTCCTTGATAAAGCTCTGTGGGTTAAATGTGGATAAATGCAGAACAAGGCTTCTGAAAGCCTCACTATTATCAAGCAGCATTTCTTGGACTATAGTCTCTGAGATGCACTTCATAAAGCCAATAAAACTCTCACTGGTGGTCTCTGGTTGCCCTAGCAACAGACCACAGGGCATGGCGTATGTGCAATGCATGAACATCTGTGAATTTAATCTTTCTATTTTATTCTTTTTTCTTTGCACTGATTGGGCCACTCTGGCTTCTGTCTGTGACATTGCGTGAGGAGGGATAAGCTAGAGAGTTCCCCTGGGCCCTGCCCTAAGTGGTTGACGGAATGGAAAAGTGAAGTGAGATTTATCCAGGCAGCGCTTTCAGTGGTTGAGGGATTCAGCCTGACAGCACTCTCGGTGGGATGTTATTAGCTTACTTTCTGCTACAGCAGGGAAATTAATAGAACATTTTCAAGTAAATTTAGGCATTAGTGGAGGTTTTATTGGTCTGTCTTGCAAAAAAAGAGAATGAAAAATAATCTTGATTAATTTATAAATAATTGTTTTTGTCCCCCCCCCCCCGCCCCCTCTCAACTGTCTCTGTCCAGCATTTCTATTTGCATCCTGCTGTTTAGACTGTGTTTTGAAAAACTGCATTTTTCTGTGGAGCCACCACTTTGTTTCTTGGCTTTTCATGTTTGTTGCCATTGTTTTTATTGTATTTGTTGGTAAGCTCTGAGTTATGCTACCTCTGGGACTCCTTTTGTAAATAAAATGTCTTTCGGTGTATCGCCCAGGTGAAATATCTTAACCCCTTCTTCCGAATCCTCATCCACAACCTTTCAGACTGCTGGGAAGCAAGGCTACAGTGAAGAATCTTCGCTGTCTACAAAGCAATCTGCCATTGCAACTCCTGTAGGCTCTATGTGGCAGTCCCCAAGATGGCTCCTGACAGCTGTTTGCACTTCTGCAGCTGTAAACATCTGTTGTGGGTTACTTGGGTTGCAGTGAATTCTAGAGAGGAAATAGACAACAAATAAAAACCTGCTGTTTTTTTTTTTTTTTTATAAATACAAAGCATCCTCTTCAGTAGTCCGTTCAACCTGTGTATCCTTTTTATCTATGCACTAAATGCGTACTAAAGTTTTTTTTTAATATAAGGGCATCAAGAGGGGGCTGTATGCCAAAGTAGCAGTTCCAGAAGAAGGATGATGGTGAATGAGGTAGTTTGGCACAGTGCTCCATGAGAGTTGACCTGACAGTGCAGGTCAGATTGGGATACATTAAAGAAGAAAGGGCAGGACAAGCAAAGTTTCAGTCTGCATCAAGCGATACTGCAGCCATGCTTATGAAGTAGTTGTAGAACGCGAGCTGGTCGCCACCGTGCTGTGTGAATGTTAAGGAGTATGTGACAACTGATGAACAAACTGAGCTCAGACAACAGTCTTCAGTGCTGAATCCCCTTGCCACTGAGCTGCAAGCTACAGTAACCTTTGACAGTAGCTGTCTGACTCACTACTTGATCTGTAGCAGTCTTGTCAGGTAGCTATGCTGTAGTTACAAAATATTTGTTCTAATAGAAGGTCTGACTTGGGGCTAGTTTTTTAGAAGTGTATTTGAATATTTATGTATGTATGTATGTATGTATGTATGTATGTATGTATGTATGTATGTATTTGTTTGTATTTGTGTTTGCAGATTACCTGTGAACACAATGTAAATGTACAGCAGGTATTAGTACTCCACATAGAGTTCTAGTCTCCTGACAGGAAGGCTGGATAAATCCACTCCTGCTGGGTCAAACTGAAAATATAAAGTTTTGGAAAACCAAACATTACAGCAAAATAATAAAGGGACTTCATTGTGCTAGGTAAGAAAACATATTTATTACCACTTCAAGCAATATGAATAAAGTAGGCAGTTTGCTTTCAATATAACAAAACACAATTTTAATTAACTGGATGATAGTACTAGATTCATCAGTGCCAAGTTCAGCCAGTCAACAGTGTTTCTTCATTCACTTTCAGATTCCATTATATTTTAAGGAGCTTATTCATTTTTTGAATCTACATCAAATATAAGGCAAGACAGTATTTAAATATTTTGTATGTAATTTGTGAAAATTCTTTCCCCAGTGTTGCGTTGCCTGCTTCTTAGCAACACCTACTGGTAGATAGTATTAATTCAGCAGCATGTGAATAACCAGTGTAGAATTTTGCAAGTTTTCAAAATCCCCTTCACTATACTACAGGTATGCATCATACACAGGGCAATTGAGTTGGAACATCACTGCATTCAGCACCAAATTTTAAATCCTCCGTCTGGTTTTCAAACTCATGGTGTTAGATTGCAGAGGGTTGACACATAAACACAGTGAATTGCCACCCTGCCAGGGTTTTACAGTTCATTCTTAATCCATTGTATTTTCCTCCCACCAGTGCAGAGTCGTTCACTTACCCTCAACCCCTGTCTACTCTATACCTTTCACATCTTTCATATTGGTGATAGGTCTGCATTAGCCTCTAGCAGCCACCCAGCACACCCTTGTAAATAGAAAGATTTAAGAATGGCTGCCAGTGTATGGTTCACAGGCCGTCAACCCTAAAACCAACACACACTCCCTCTGTGCTTCAGTTATCCTGCGAATTTGTTGAAACAATAGCATTTCCTGCTCCAGAGAATTTACAGTGACAGTATTGACCCACACAGCTATTGGGTTTCACTGCCTTTGTTGACTGTGCTGTCAGTGATAACCAGTCTGAACATGGATTGAGCAGCTGGGTGGATAATTGTGGGGGATTTAGCTTCAGTGCTATTAGACCCACTGTTTGTACTGCTTGTTTGCTCTTCCTTTTGTCGGGTTGTTGACAAAGGCATTAGATACAAATGGGAACAAACAAAAGGTAGAGATAAGAGGAGTGCTTGACAATAATAGTGATTTCTATTGAGGGGAAAAGAGGACACACACAAATAGGTACTTGTGGAGCCCTAGCTTGTTTGAAATCAGGGAATTGGGTTCAGTTTGTTTTATACACTTTTTTAAAAATATACTTTTTTACTCTCTCTTTGTTTTATTGTCTGGTACTTCTCCATAACCAGTTTCTGTGCTTGACTGGCTACAGCAGTGAAAGAACCACCCCCTTTTTGTTGAAAATAACATTGGTTTAGTACTTCTGACAGATGAGAGCTGTCTTTGCCTAGTGATCAAAAATCAAAATTGCAGTCGGATTTGTTGGGGCTGTCGAACTTAATCTTTTTGGTTGCCACCTGTAAGTGTCAAAAATCAATTGTGCAGTATCATCACGGTGTGTCATGGATGGTGTTAATGGCAGTGGCTAATTCCTACAATTTTAAAGAGAATTGTCAAGAGAATTAGAAATTGTATAAATGAATACCCCCCCTCCTTCCGAAAATGTATTGGATCCCCATTTTATTCTCTGTGCGGGTGATAATAGTAAAGTCAGTGAGTTACCCTACCCTGGCCATCAAACATTTCACATTTCTGTGATTGGGTGGTGTGGCTATGGTTGGGCCTGTGTCCTCCAGGCTGATGCAGAAGCCAGGCTGTACTCGCCAATAGCCTTTTATGGCAGTAGTCCTTGGCTATTAAGAATAAATGAGATTCCTGTTCTTCCCTTGGGGTGTTCAGGCTGGGCGAAGCCTAGTAATTGTTTTCAGTCACTGTCAGCAAGAGAAAGGTAGGTTGCAGATACCGCAAGAAAAATGTTCTCACAGTGCTAGTGACCTACATTTGAAAGAGAAAATGGCGGTCATGTGATTGGAACAGTGTGTGCAGAGTGTTTTCCGCTGTGTGACTTTGTCTTGGCTAATCCCTGAGGAAATGGCTCCTGTCTCCCAGAGCTAGCCATTTTGTAGCCTGTAGCTATTTAAGTAGTACCTGGACTGCTCCTGCAGTTTGATTTCTTTTCACCATCATTCTATCAGTGGGTTGTTTTTGAACTGTAACCCGTTTCATTGCTTTTACTGTTAAGTTGATAAATGAACTTTCAAAGCTGAATCTCTGTGGAGGATGTTTCTATCAGAATTTGGTCAAATTTAACACTGGTACATTTATACAGAAAGTCAGACGTTAGAATGGTAATGTCTAAAGTTTACCCCTTTTGGACAATTGGTAATGATGACTGAGCCACTGCAACCATTGGTTCATAAGTACTGGCTATAACAAACCGTTTTAGCTTGCACTTCTCATTTTGTGATGTGACAAATTAGAGCTTGTTTCACCAATAATATGGACTGATATTGGGGTTTGCTGAATATATTGTTCTTGTTAAAATCATCATATCAATATGGCAGAATTTTCTTTTTCATTTTCAAAAAGCAGCGTCAATAATTCAGTTTGTTGCACACACATCATAAATCGAAGATCCGAGTTGAAACTGAAACTTGGCTGTTTTCCCTGGCCAGAACATGCTATGGTTGGTCTGTCTGGCAAAAAAAGTTGAACTGAGAGCTACCAAGATACTGTATTACACTGCAGGAGCGCTGAATTCAGCACAGATTGAGAAAGAAACATACAGGTAGTAAGACTATATATTTATTTTATTTTGAACATAAAGAAAGCAGTGTCTCCTTGAAAATTATATGCCTAAACTTTAGTTTCTAGCATACTAGGCTGTATTGTGCATTTTTGTAAAATATATTTTTCCCTCAGCGTATTAATGCATTCTACAAGAAATAGATTTAATAATAAAAATGATTTTTATATATACATGTATGTTCTGCTATAAAAAAAATATTTCCAATATCTGGAGTCACCTATGGGTGGTGTGGTGGTTAGCGCTGCTGCCTCACAGTTCCAGGGTCCTGGGTTCGATTCCGGCCTTGGGTCTGTCTGTGTGGAGTTTGCATGTTCTCCCCATGTTCGCGTGGGATTTCTCCAGGTACTCCGGTTTCCTCCCACAGTCCAAAGACCTGCTGGCTAGGTGGATTGGCCTCTCTCTAAATTACCTCTTAGTTGCCCTGCGATGGACTGGCGTCCCATCAAGGGTGTAGTCTTGCCTTGCGCACTGTGTCTGCCGGGTTAGGCTCCGGCTCACCGCGACCCTCTATAGGATTAAGCGGTTACAGATAACAGATGGATGGAGTCACCTTATCATCCAGAAGCAAATTTGGAAGCACACGGTAAGAAAGCAGAGTAGAATTTAATGAAAGATCCAAAGTTGACAGCAAACCAGTGTTGCACTCTTAAAACCTTTCGATAAAGTAAAGCTATGGCGTGCAAATGATTTAAAGTAATAGACATCTTTTAAAATCTTCCTACTTGTTGATATCCTTTTTATTTCACCATTAATGGAATTTCTCAAGTACACATTGTCTGCTAGTTTCAGTAAACTGTATAATTTTCTTAATATTGGTAACATCGTTTCAGCAATCTGCTATTAGCTTTTCTGTTAGCAGTATCTATATAGGTTTTGGTAAAATCAGTACCAGTCAACCTCTAATGTAGTTGCAAGACCCTTTGGAGTCTTCCGTTCTTTACTGTCATGACTTTCCTCTGTAAAGATATGTCTGAACTTGTCATTTCACTTCTGTACACTGTTAGTTACTTCTCAATTAAAAAGCAGGGTCAAAAGCCAATTCTATTGAAAACCTAAAATATTTTTGTTCAAATTTTAAACAGGGGGGTTGTGGTAAGGCATACTGGTACTGTAAGGTTGTAAACTGGATTTCTTTTGAAATTAGAGTCATTTTAGTATTTCCCATTTGGAATATGTATGTTACATTCTTTGGCTTTGGCAGATATCCAGAAAAACAGTAGTCAAGCAGCACCTGAGTCTGTCATTATGTAATTAAATTAATTTAGATTCATGTTAATGAAGGCTTTACATGAGGGTTTAATTTATGAGCGTATTACTTTGTTGAAGGTTAATGGGTACATATTGTAAGTGATTTGAATGTACTAATTTTGGTTTAGCTTGACAGAATACCAGCAAATTTGCTGAAAAAACCGCTTATTATTTTTGCTTCACAAGGTTTGTTAAATTTATGCTAATTGTATTGTTTTACATGTGGCTGTCTTGCATCATCATAAAACCTTTCTTGCATATCTGTCATTAGTGTGTTTTTCTGGTGACTTTTTTTTTTGTCTTTTCCTTCACAACACTCAAACATTGGATTGATATATTCCATGTTTACTTTACCATCCTTCCTTAAGTTTTTATACTGATGTCCCCTGTATATTCAGTAGAAGCTTTCAGACGCGAGTGCCTACAGTGGGGCTATTCAGTTGATCTGAATCTCTTTAGAATATTTTGGTTAAATGCCGGGATGTCCTGTTTTAAATATCAAAATGATATGTCTGCTACGGATTAGATTATTGGAATGGACCCCAGTATGTATATTTGTGTGTGTGTTTTATTAAAGTATGTACTTACTGTAAATTGAATGCAAGATTAGGGATCCAACATAGAGCCCTGGGAAATAAACCTGCAGTGTTCACTAAAACAAATCCCTTTGCTGTACAGTTTTATATTAAAATTTTTGGATTGCAGTTTTCAGTCTTCCCTCGGTGTTTGCATTGGAATGTGTATGCAGAATGTTTTGTTTTTCAATTGCTTAAGCATTGTGTTGAACAGGTTTATATGATTAGATTCCTATATTAGGTTTATATGATTACATTCCTATATTACACTGCTGAGTAAACAATGTAATGTTAGGTCCTTGTCCGACCTGCAAAGTCATGGAACTATATTATGGAGGAATGACCAAAAAATAAAAAAATATGTATTTACCCAAAGGAAGACAATTATGATATTTTATTGTGAATGTGATATTTTAAGGTATAGTTAAAATCATGGGAAGTTTTTCAGTTGTTATAATGTCTTTGTGTGTGTGTGTGTGTGTTTAGCAGTTTCTATATAGATTACAGGGGCAGTTCAATAATTGCAGGCATTCTTTTTTAACTTTAATACAGAGGAAAACATGATTGCTTCTTTGCCAGGTTGGTATAGTGTAATTAGGAATTAACAAAAGTATAAGAATACTTTTCAGGGTCTATTTTTTATTTTTTGAACATCCACAAATATAAGCAGAGGTGGCTTTACAGATAGGGAAAGTACTGTTCAGTATTACTGCAGTTTTTTGTAAACTGCGAGTACGTAAATCTTTTGCTGTTTTAAAAGTATAAGTGAAGGGTACTAAGAGTGGTTGGTATGCAAAGGACATTGAATACCATCATTCCACTCCACCAAAAAACAAATCCCACAGTATGGAATATAAATGAAAATCGCTGTATGTTGTCATTGATCCGTTCTGGTTGCCAGTCTTTTTTTCAGTGTTACAAATATTTCTAATGTAGAGGCACTCGGAGGGTTCCCTCACCTGAAAGCTGGCAATGCTGGAGGCAGTATCTGTTGGTGTATGACCCAATTAAACGGTGCTTTTACAGTAATTAACATCTTTGTCAAGCTTATAGAAAATTTGAGTGGTGTAGCTTTTTTTGCCAGCTAATTCAGTTTCCTAGACGCTGAATCTGAGTCTCATGCCAACAACTAAACTCGGACCAGGCAAAAGTGGAGGACCTTGGATGACTTGGTGCACATACTGCATTATGTCCTTGACCGTCATCTAGCCACTGCTTATTTTTATTCAGAACCGTTACGCGCTTCAATTGTTTGCAGATCCTAAAGCGAGTTCTTTCACATTATAAAATATCACAGAATATCATACAGATAGGAGCAGATATAAAAGTACAATAAAATCAATTCAAGTAAGAGTAAAATAAGGCATACAGTAACTTATAAGAGAGAATTTGACTAAGTGCAGTTAAACCTTATAATAACTATTTGCTTATATGAGTAAAGTCCAGTAAAAACACATAGGCTAGAAGGTACGATAAATGGATGAGAATGATTTCAAATAAGAGCAATTACAGAAAGCGTAAGGTACAGATACCTATAAGAGTAAAATCAAATACAAGATATAGTAAGTAGTTATAGGTACGAGCAGTAGTTGAATGCAGCAAGGTATGGAGCAGTTCAGTGCAAGTACAAGCTGATGCAAGTACTAGTACAAGTAGGTGCCATATAGTCCAGCATGGTAGAGAGTTGTAGTGTTTGCAGATGCTGTCTGAACAGGTGTGTCTTGAGGAGGCGCTGGAAGGTGGTCAGGGACTGAGCAGTCCTGATATCCGTGGGTGGTTTGTTCCACCACTGAGGGGCAAGGGTGGAGGAGGAGTGGTCTCTGGAGGTGGGGGAGTGGAGGGAGGGTACAGCTAGTCTGCCGGAGGTGGAGAGGGCAAGAGGGGGTGTAGGGACAAAGTCTGGAGATAGGAGGGAGCAGAATGGTCAAGACAGCGATAGGCGAGTACAAGAGTTTTGAATTGGATGCGAGCAGTGATAGGGAGCCAGTGCAGAGAGCGGAGTAGCGTAGGAGAAACGGTGAAGGGAAAAGACAAGGCAGGCACCAGAGCTTTGGATGAGCCGGAGTGGATGGGTAGCAGAGGCAGAAAGGCCAGCCAGGAGGGAGTTGCAGTAGTCAAGGTGGGACAGTACCAGGGCTTGAACTAGGAGCTGTGTGGCGTAATCGGTGATGAAGGGTGGAATTCTGCGTATATTGCTGAGGAAGAAGCGACAGGAGCGTGCCAGAGTAGAGATGTGCTGAGAGTAGGAGAGGGAGGGGTCAAGGGTGACACCAAGGTTTTTGGTAGATGAGGAGGGAGAAGGGTGGTGGATTCAAGAGGAATAGAGATAATGAGATCGGCGGTGGGGGACGAAGAGGGGGAAGAAAAGGAGGTCTGATTTGGAGAGATTGAGTTTGAGATGATGCGCGTGCATCCAGGAGGAGATGGCCGAGAGACAGGTAGAGATACGGGAGGAAATGTCGGAGTCAAAGGTGGGAAAGAAGAGGAAGATCTGGGCATCATCAGCATAAAGATGATACGAGAAGCCATGGGAGGAGATGAGAGGACCCAGGGAGCGAGTGTAGTGAGAAAATAGGATGGGTCCCAGGAATGAGCCTTGGAGGACACTAGTCGAAAGAGGGCAAGAGGCAGAGGGGTGAGCCACGCCAGGACACCTGGTACGTGCGCTCAGAGAGGTAGGAGGAGAACCAGGTAAGAGCAGTGCCGGACAGTCCAGTGTCGGCAAGGGAGGACAGGAGAATAGAGTGGTCAGCTGTGTCAAAGGCAGCAGAGAGGTCAAGGAGAATTGGGACAGAGGAGAGGGAGGCGGCACATGCAGAGTAGAGAGTTTGTGACGGAGAGAAGAGCAGTTTCAGTGGAGTGTTCCGGGCGAAAACAAGATTGGAGGGGGTCGAGCAGAGAATGTGTTGACAGGAAAGCAGAGTGCTTGCAGTGAACCGCTCATTGGAGGGTTTTAGAGGAACGGGAGGAGGGAGATGGGACGGTAGTTCAGGAGGGATGAGGGAGCCAAGGAGTTTGTTTTTTTTAGGATGGGGGTGATGCAGTTTGAAGGCAACAGCCAGAGAGCAGAGAGGTGTTGGGAGAGAGGGGTCATGCCTGGAAGAGGTGAGTGGGGAGGGGGTCCAGAGCACACGTGGTGAGTTTATGACTCTGGAGCAGTGAGCACAGATCGAAGTCCGAGAGGGGCGAGCAGGAGAAGGAGGCTAGAATAGTGAGGGTTGCAGAGGGTGGTGGGGAGGGAGTGAGCATACCATGGTTTTCTTGTCCGGTTCTTCAAAATACTTCCAAACATGGCTTTGCCTCATTCCTTTGTTTAGAGATGCCATTTTATTAAAATATATAACAAACGTCAGAAAAAATGCTTGTCATTAACTTTCTGATCAACCGAGAATAATACCCGCCCCAGTGTCAATCTTTCTGTTGCACCAATTAGAAAAACTACTTGGAGGCTATTGCTAAACCCCTTCTTTTTTATAATGTCTGCCCTTACTGTGGCACCACAGCAGTCGGATATGCGACAGACTACTGTATAGGATGATAAATTACTAAAATTAATACATTAAATATGCATTTTTAGTGTTGCAGTGTTTTGTGGATGATTTTGAAACATTTGTGAATGAGTTGGGTATTTTAGTTTACTTGCATTATGTTCATGACCTTGTAGTACATTTCAATTGTAAATAGTTTTGAACAGTTACCATTTTCAAAAGAATTTGAAAATGTTTGACTTTTTATTTTGTTACATGTTACACTGGCTGCCACAAATTTTGAGTAAGCAGTGATTGATGTAATGAAGTATTGATGAAAGTACTTTTGAAAACAGATGTTTAATGTGAATTATTAAAAATAGCTACATGTATTCATTCAAAATCAGATATATAGTTTGGAGGTGTTCCATGCAGTATCAAAAGGACAGAACAAGGGGTTGAATATTACATATATATCTGTGAACATAAATGAAACATTTTCTCACAATGCGTCATTTGGATGTTTTTGCTATAATAAGGGCTCTGGACTCTTGACCGGAGGGTCGTGGGTTCAAATCCCGGTGGGAACACTGCTGCTGTACCCTTGAGCAAGGTACTTTTACCTAGCTCCAGTAAAAACCCAACTGTATAAATGGGTAATTGTATGTAAAAATAATGTGATATCTTGTAACAATTGTAAGTCGCCCTGGATAAGGGCGTCAGCTAAGAAATAAATAATAATAATAATAATAATGCTTGAGTGAACTAGTCCTAATGTGTTCACATTTTAAACACCACTGTCATCGAGCTTTAGTTTTAGTCTATAACATAAGAACACAAGGATATGTTCACATTGGGTGTCCAGTTCATGCATGTGTCTATTTGAGGATATTTGTAGTGTTTTATAACGCAGGTTTAAACTCCTTTTTTTTTTTTAAATCCGGAAATGTTATAATGTAGTGATTTTGAGGGTTGTTGAGAAAATCTGCATATAATTGGAACAGTCTGAAAAATATCAGGTTTCTTGGAGCAAAGCCTAATTTAAAGACTTTTTCCTTTTCAGAGCTCGTCTGTGTCACCATCAGCTAGTTTCAGAGCAGCAGAGAAACACAGGAACTCGACGGATTACTCCTTGGATAGCAAGAAACAGAAGACTGATGACAAAGATTTGGCAACCCGCTATGTAAGTGTCATGGTAGATGAATTTTATTTTTAGGGGGATGAGAACCAGACACATTTCCCTATGATCTATGTGTCAAGTGTGTTTTATGGATTTTATTTTTGTATTTTTTTTTTTTCATTCTTTGTGTAGTAATCAAAATGACGGTACTTGCTAAGAGTCAGAGAAGCAGGTTTGTGTGTTTCTATCGAGTTGATAGAAGGATTGAGTCATCGTTTTGTTTGTCTCTCAGGATAGTGATGGAGAGAAGAGTGATGACAACTTGGTGGTTGATGTTTCTAATGAGGTAGGTGCCCAGTCATTATCGGATCAGAACTCTGTACTTTACCCTTTTTCTAAAGCTTTCACAGAATATAGAGTAAACACAGTTGTATCAAAGGGTTCGCCATGAAAAAGTTGTCTTGGTGCTGGTGAAATAACACTGTATAGCGGAACATGTGAAGTAGTTCCTCATTTTGGTTAAATAAATAAAAATAAATACATCAATTTCATGATATTTTTCAGGACCCAGTTTCTCCTCGAGGAAGCCCAGCACATTCCCCAAGAGAGAATGGCCTGGATAAGCCACGCTTGATCAAGAAGGATGCTCCAATCAGCCCAGCCTCTCTCGCTTCCTCCAGCAGCACCCCATCTTCAAAGTCCAAAGAGCTTAACCTTGTGAGTATAGGGACAGTTAGCTCTTAGCAACTTGAAATCATGTAACATTGCGTCCATAGCAATTCAAAAACCTGGGCTTGTCTTGTATTGAAGCATTCCATACATCTATCTTGAGGGTTTTTAATTATAATGGCTATTTTTACAAAATAAGGACTGTTTTAGTGAATGCTTTGTTATATATTTAAATCAAATTGATTAATTAAACAAACTAAGTTTGTAGTTCATGGAATCTTTCAGTTTTCAATCTTGAAGTTTCCTCATATTGAACGGAAAACTGTATGATTGTTCAATAAACCACAGTAAACAATGTAATTTAATTATGTTTATATGGATAAAGCATTAAGAAAATTGAGAAATGTTCTAAGTGACATAATCAACTCGGTTAAACCAGTGTTTCATTAATCTGCAGTTTGACCCAACAAGACTTGAAGTAGCAGATTATTTCACCAATACATGTTTCATATATTACCCCTTGCATGGCTACTAACCAACCTTTACAAACATTATGTGTTAGTTTTAAGATTTTTGTGTTCAACAGTTAAATTATTTATTTTAAAAAATAAATAAAATAATAATTAATACAGATACAGTACATGCAGCTTAAAACATCTGCATTGGAGTAATTATTCCATTACAGCCAAGTAAAACTGACATTTTTCTAGGGAACCTTGTAAACATACATATGTTGAGTCTCCAAAGAATTCCTTCAATGTGTTTTGGTATATACGTGCCCAATAGTCATTCATAAAAACGTCACAATTTGATTCAGAGGCATAAGAAGGCAGTACTAAACTTGGCACAAACTTGACGTTGCTCATTTCTTATCTGTTGTATTCCCAGAATGAGAAATCTACTACTCCAGTGTCAAAATCCAGCACCCCAACTCCACGCTCAGATGCTCCCACTCCGGGCAGCACCTCCACTCCAGGACTGAGGGCTGTACCTGGCAAGCTACTAGGAGCTGACCCATTAGGTAAGAAAAACAGCTCAGGGATTGTTAAGGTGTGCAGGGTTACAAAGCTATTGGCAGCATGTTTCCTTGTCTATATATGTAAACCAGCTTCCCTGGCAAACCTGTTTGTATTTAGATGAATTCAGTGAAATTGAATTAAAACAAGAAACTGCTGGGTATTGTATGTCTGCTCTCTGGCTTTGCAAGCTTGAACAATGGAGCCGCTTAGCTGTGTAAATGAACTACCTGTTGGAAGCAGCGAGGTGTCTGCTGTGTTTTCCAGCAGGCATTAGGAAAGGGTCCAAAAATAAAAGGCCCTTTTTTTCAATTAAATAGGAGTGAAAAGTCTGGCTCCTCAATTGTCTGTTTTAATGGCCAGTGCCTTGTACATTTTGTAATAAATACAAAAATGCTTGATTTTTAATCCTTCAGAATTAGCTTTGGATGACAGATTATTTTATATTAGGAGTGCAGGGAGTTTGTAATACTGATTGCATATTGTGATGCAAAGAAGTGTATACAAGTATTAAAACATATCAGAATCTTGCTAGGTGGATAGCCTCTGGTAGATCTTTGGAAACAGCATGATATATCTACACAGCAATAATTTCCATTGCCAGTAATGTGCAGTTTAACACTGCTGTACACAGTTCTGTTTAGGTGTGGTGCAGTCCTTTTAATGTTTTGCTGAGCGCCTTCCCTTGTGGCACCAAGTGCACATGGAATGCAAAATCTTTGAGCAGCATAGCTCCCGGGTGCTTTCAGGACATAAAGTGTTATCGAACAGGCTATCGAGTTTATAGAAAAAACCATTACTTAGCATTGCTGTCTGCAATGTTGTACTGCAGGATCACATACCTTTCCCGACACTATCACAGTAGTTTTTTCTCAGCCTCAAGAATCCGTATTGATCAGTGATTTGATATCACCTGATGAGATGAGCATCAGGTTTACACATGAACACTTATTTTCACTGTCACAGCATCAGCTAAATTATGCGGCATGCTACAAAGTCCCTGCCCGATTAGATAGGAGATACAAGATATACAGGGTGTACTTTGTATGTGATTATTCCTTTACCGCTACAACAGTACTTGTCACACCAAACTATATAGGCAGTGTTATCTGCTGACTGGCTAAACAATCTCATGTGCAGTAGAGTTATTTTTTTAAGGCATTATTAGTCCCTGGTTATTATCTCACCCAAACCCAGCTAAGTGAAGGTGCCATATCAAAGAGATTTTTGATTGACCATAGAATAAAACAGGTGAATAACATGCCAGTAAGGAGCATGTTATGCCTATTCATAAGCCTACATCAGTAATGTCTTGTTATAAACTCTACCGCCTGTTCGGTAGCACATGAATACTGTTTGCTGCCCCCTCTTGTAGAAAGAGATTGCTGGATTTTGGTTTTGCGCAGGAACAGTATCTCACAATCGGGAAACTAATTGTAAGTGCAGTCTTTGTTCAGCTTGGCATAGGGGCTAGAGAAGCTCCTCTTCTATGTTTATCATATATTTAACATTTGGGAATATACACACGCCATGTGTTGCCCCTGAGGTTCTGAACAAAATCATGGCTTTGTGTCCTTTATTCAGTTTCGATTAACGGAGACCGTGATGATGGCATAAACTGATATAACATAAATCAGGATAAATTCACTCAGTTGTCTCTAAGCTGCTTGTGAGCTCCCAAAAGTGCTCTGGAGAGCTGAAAATTGCTCACTGTTTGGTGAGAATGAACTAGTAATCCCCTAAATGCTTACTTTTAAGCATACAGTTAAAGAACAATAGTAAAAGTTCCTATTGATCCCGACCTGTTGAAGGGCACCAAACTTAAATTCCCAGTATTTTGATTACCTTTGGTCGAACATTGCCAGAGGGGACTGTATTTGTATTTTTATTTTATTTTATTTGTTGTGTGTTTTTATTTATTTATTTTTTATTTGAGTTTCTTGGTTTTTAAAATCTAACTGCTTCACCAGGTCAACAAACCATGATAAATTGACTAGGGATGAGCATAAGGGTTCTGCTACTTAAGATGTCATCAATTACTCTTGAGCAAAATTAGATTCTTAATTGAAAAGTAAATAAACCTGCTAATTGCACAAGGGATTTGGTGCTTTTACTTCATAATCTGATCATTTCCAATCTGAGTAGATTGCTTTAGCGTGGAGTTATCTATGTGTTTTTTAAATTTTTTTATTCTGAATCAGAAGTAAAAAAGGAGTAGAAAACTAGAACCCACTATCCATCCCCAATATTGTCATTGCGCACATTGATACACATGTTATTTTCATTGACTTTTTACATCTTAGTAGAAATTCACATAGTAGAAATTCTTAATAAGAGGGGCGGCTTTATCAAAACACCAATATGGAGATTTTCTTTAGAACCAGGGTGCTTAAGAGACTAAACTGTTTTGTAAAATCTTAAATACTGTTTTATTATTTAGGGGGGGGGGCATCAAATCTTTATTTTACATAGTAAACAGCCAGTAGGGTAAATTCCCTTACAGCTTGAAACCAATACCTTTTTTTTCCTTTTTTAATGTTGGACTCCTTCCAGCTCCTGGTTTGCGGACCCCCATGGCAGTGCCATGCCCTTACCCGGCTCCTTTTGGCATTGTTCCTCATGCTGGCATGAATGGCGACCTGACCAGCCCGGGGACAGCCTATGCTGGCCTGCACAGCATTTCTCCACAGATGAGTGCTGCTGCCGCCGCTGCAGCAGCCGCTGCAGCAGCTGCTGCCTACGGCCGATCACAGGTGGTGAGTACCCGAGAAACATTGGCTAGCCAGAAGAGTTAAAGGAGCAATAACCATGCCTTTTTAAAATTATTTTCCCCCTCATTAGCACTACAACAGTCTCCAAAAGTCCTTGAAACGTTAATGTGAAAGTAGTCTTTAGTCTTGTGAGAATGTAATACTGAGGAGAAAGTATGTTTTTAAAGCCTTGGTCATTATTTCTTTAAACAAGTTGTAATTTATTTTTAAGCTTGCCAGCAGAATAGACCTGCCTACTGGAGTTCTACAACTTCTGAGGGAGTTTGTTACATTTTTACTGATTTGCTGTGTTTTAATTTAGCAGGTGTAGAGACCTATATGCAGCTACAAACAGTTCTGTTTTTTTTTCATTACGTACAGTATGCTTTACCGTCTGGAATCCAGCTCATTGGTCCTAACTTCATATCCTGGCATTATACAGAGAACCCAATTAACCAGTAGTCTCATGTATGGAGAATAGTATGTAGTAAACAAGCATGCCCCAATATGCATAACAAATGGTGTGTGATTTACAAAGAAAGAGCTCTGGCAATAAAAAGGTTTATCAAATAAATACATATAATCACTTTTTGTTTTGGAAACTGCAGGTTGGCTTTGATCCACACCACCATATGCGCGTTCCTGGGATCCCTCCGAACCTGTCTGGCATCCCTGGAGGAAAACCGTACATTTTTATACTTCCTCTTTTTTATTATTATTTGATTTTATTATTTTATTTTTGTAACACTTTTAGTATGTTGCTTGATAGTTTGAGTGATTTTCCATAATGTGGTTCAACCTCACTCTTTCTTTATAACTGCTGTAAGAAGTTTGGTACCACTAAGAAAATGTAGTTGTAATTGAGGTATGATTTGAAGGTTTGCAGTGTCAAACCATTGAACAGAGAGCTGTGGTCTCCAACAAAGTCTGCTGATTGAGCCAGACTTTGTGGCTGTTGTGTAATTTGGACAACAGACCACTTAGGACTGAACAAAACTTGTCACTGTGCCTTTCCCGCTCTGGTCTTGATTTGAGTCCAGCCAAGAACAGATAACCAAGACTCTGACCAAGAAGTTATACACTAGCCTTTATGAGATCAGTTCAAGTTCTGTCAGCTAAAGTTTCAAGACCAAAGTATATGAGAGAATTCTTTACAAATCCCAGAAGTCAAAAAGGCTAAACATTGTGGTATGCATGAAAAATTCACCACTGCCAGCGTGGGTTCTACATAGCCAAGTTAAAAAGCACTAACTGGCTTTAATTCTTCCACAGTGTGCTCGGGGAGGCCTCAGACAGCTACAATTTGGATTTCTGTTCTCAATCTCTGTAAAACCTCAGATTAGAAACATGTCTGCTTGTTACTGTTGTATAAGGAGACTACGCTAATTTTATTATATTTATAATTCTATTCTAAAATTGTTTAATTTGACTTTGCATAAAGACTATGTAATGTGAAAAATAATAGTTCCAACCAATAATAATTTTACAGTCTAAAACCCATGACGAATCACATGATACATCATCCGATATAATTGAAAATTGAATGGATTATGAAAACCATCATTTGATGCATTTGAGATCTGGAGAAGTAGATTTTTTTTTTCTAAATTAGGACCTCCTGACTGTGTAAAAGTTCAATAACCAAAGTGATTGTAGGTTGATGTATTTCATTGTTTTTGTCCTAGATAAGGTAGAACTTCAGTGTACTGAGGCACTATTTTTTGGTACTATACTTCAAAAGATCCAAAGCAATAGTAAGACTTTTATAAGAAATTCAGTCACAAGCAGATATGCAGACAGATTTTTAATGTGAGGTTTTATAGAGATCGAGAACAGAAATCATCTATCTATATACAGTATTTATCAAAACAGACTGCTTACCCTCGGCGACTTTGCTGAATGGACTCCCCGGGAAAGCAAAAAGTTGCGAGAGCACACATGGTAACCTTGCAGTGCATATTTAATTAATTAGTCCAGATAAAAAAAGCGACAAATGTTAATGTCTGTAAGCATTCTCGTAAGCAGTCTGTTTTGATCTTTTGTCCTGCTGTGATTGAGCACCTGTGATTTGTTTGAAGTATACCTGCTGAAGCGCGGAGGCATGCTTGGGGATATATATATATATATATATATATATATATATATATATATATATATATATATATATATATATTCTCTCTCTCTCTCCATCTATCCTATCTATCTATCTATCTATCTCTCTCTCTCTCTCTCTCTATATATATATATATATATATATATATATATATATATATATAATAGATAGATATAATCTATCTCTATCTTTGTGTTGTATTACATTTTTTTCAGAAATTTTTCAGTAAAATATAAATTGTTTTAATATGTTGTATAGTGCTGGCCATTTGGCTTTGTTATATTGTACCATAAGGCAAGTCTGTCACTTTCTTCTTCTGTTAATAGAGCCTATTCGTTTCATGTGAGTGCTGACGGCCAGATGCAGCCTGTGCCCTTCCCTCCTGATGCTCTGATTGGTCCGGGGATCCCTCGGCACGCCCGTCAGATCAACACTTTGAGTCACGGAGAGGTGGTGTGCGCAGTTACCATCAGCAACCCCACTAGACACGTGTATACTGGTGGCAAGGGCTGTGTGAAGGTCTGGGACATCAGTCACCCTGGCAACAAGAGCCCAGTGTCTCAGCTGGACTGTCTGGTAAGAGCTTGTTAAGTGCCCTACTGATGTTTTTAGATGCCAGTTTTACATCAACCAAAACCTTGCCTCCCTTTTTGTATACAGTGTCACACTTTTTTTTTTCTTTTTTTAAAGCCCTTCCTGGGGTTGTGGAAAGTAGAACGATGATGCAGGTTCTAGAATTTCAAATACAAGATAGGGTGTTGTACATATGCAGTGGTCACGGAGGAGAGAAGTCTATAAATTCATAAATGGAATAGATAGTCAACCCAAGACATTGCTTCAGTTAGCACAAGAGGACATAAATGGAAGCGGAGTAAAAGTAAGTTTAGAACGGAAGGTTGGAAGCACTTTTTTTTTTTTTTACACAGTTATAAATGCATGGAATAACCTACCAGGTGACATACTGTGGTAGGATCTAAAACACTGGGAACATTAAAAAAAATACTAGATTCTGTGCTTTTAAATTAGACCCCCCCCTCCGATAGGAAAGAATGGTGTGCTAACAAAGGACTAGCCTTTATGGGCCAAAAGACATTGTCTCCTTTCCAAACTTTTGTTTATCAATAAGAATTGATGGGTTTCAGAAGTTCAAAGCTGTTAGGACAAGCACAAAATGTGCCACAAAGTAAACACTGGACCAGATTCTAAAAGCTCTTTATTCCAAATCGTCAATAGCATACTTTTATTGTATTTTTCCCTGTCTAGCAGTAGCCTACTTATTTTCTGAAAACGTCCTTTAACTTTATTACACTGGCTTCATTAACATTCTCTTGATACAGTGATATTTAGATTTTTGTGAAATCTAAAAACGTTCATTTTGACATTCACCCCACAGGTCTTTCATGTCAACAATGAGGAACCTATGTAGAATGTGTCTCGCTATGTTTACACTGTTACAGAGGCCTCTGCTTTCTGATGATAATTAAGATTAAATGCTGTTCTGTGCAGAGAATGTAGATAATGTTAAACACTTCCCTAATGTTATGTCATTTTTTTTCTGGCATTAATCCACTGTCATAGTCATTATAAATGCCTCATTAAGACAAGGAGGGAAAACAATACTTTTGTGGATTCATGCACTTATGTTAATATTGTTTTTCTTTCCTCATGAGTAATCTGTTGATGGCTCCTGTCTCCACAGAACAGAGATAACTACATCCGTTCCTGCAGATTACTCCCCGACGGGCGCACCCTGATTGTCGGCGGGGAGGCCAGCACGTTATCCATCTGGGACCTGGCTGCTCCCACCCCGCGCATTAAGGCTGAGCTGACATCCTCGGCGCCTGCCTGCTATGCTCTGGCTATCAGTCCCGACTCCAAGGTGTGCTTCTCCTGCTGCAGTGACGGTAACATCGCAGTCTGGGACCTGCACAACCAGACACTAGTCAGGTGAGACCCTCTACACCACAAAGAATGGGAGCTATTTTGTCACACGATGGTAAGGTTTAACATGTAAAAAGTGTGAGGTTTGGACTATTAAATGCTTGCCCTAATGCTGGTTAAAGAGGCCCTTTTTATGTGTGTTTTTCTGCTGCTTTTTAACTTTTCGTAGCTTATATAGTATAACAGGACTGTGCTTGACATTGGTATTTTCAAGGTGTCACACAAGGCAGGATTCTAGTGGTTTTGCAATACTTCACAGATGAGAGCTGGCCAGGTGCCTAAATGTTGGGGCTGGCCAGGTATCAAGTTGGCTGACCACTTCAGCCTCTCTTAACCGTCTACATTTTTTTGACAAGACTCTTTTTGTAAGCTAAAGTAGCCAGTGACCTGGTAGGCAAATTGATGCTCAAGAATCATTGACAATTCTGCATTGTCCTAGTAGGTCTTCCCATCTGTCATCATTCTTTTAACACTTGGCTTAAACAATTTAACAGGTCTACTTTGTCTGCAGTGCGTACAGAATTAATTGCGCTGACACTGCTTAGGAAACGTTTTGTCCTTAATGGCCCGTCAAACTGGAAAGCACCTTTTAATTCTTAATAGGCCTCTATTGTCCTGAAAGAGAATATATGTATTGACTATCCTATTTAATACTAACAAAAATAAATCTGGTGTATCAACATTCTCTTGATACAGTGACATAAACAGATTCATTTTGACATTCAACTCCATTAAGAATAATGAAATGCAAGGAGAACTGTGCTGTTGATCTCTGATCTTTTTACTGAAAGGAGATTGTACATTTTTTTGTAGTTTATCCTTCATGAAACTGTTTTGTTTTATTGTGATTAGACAATTCCAGGGCCACACGGATGGAGCCAGCTGTATTGATATTTCCAATGATGGCACCAAGCTGTGGACGGGAGGCTTGGACAACACAGTCAGGTCCTGGGACCTCCGAGAAGGAAGGCAGCTACAGCAACATGACTTCACTTCCCAGGTACATGTGCCCACTAATCTGAGCTGTTCATTCAGTTACCAAAAGCGTTGGGGAATTCTATACTATGAATATCTCTGTCATGATTACCTTTTCACTGCTGTATGTGTGGATATAGATACAAAGATATAAATATATTGTTTGTGCAATGGAGATCCCATCCTTTAAAACAGTAGACTAAAATTTAAATACACTAACAATGTTAGACAATTTAAAGATATTTACTAACAAATCAATATTGGCTCAGATGTAATCCTTTGCCATTATATAAATTATACTATTCATAATCTAAGGTTTTGGTCTAAACTTAATTCTCAACAACAGGTTTTTAAATGGTATCATTATATTGTACTTGTAATGTTTGTTTTACACATGTGGTGTTTCATTAATGTTCACTATAAAGGAAAAGAGGATACGGTTCTCTGGGCTCTCCAAAACATTTTCCCACTGAGGGTCCCACTGGTCCCAATAAAATGCATAATAGGTTACAGATTTCCAGAGTGAAAAAACAGGGTTTATTTTCTTCAATTTGTTGATGCCGTAGCAACTCCTGAAGCAGTTCAAATAACTGTATATAATAATACAATATAATAACACAATCATTTGAAAGTTAAACATCGGGTGGATTTATTGTCGATCATAACAATTAATTGCAGCTATTGTCATGACCAAAACATGTTAAATCTACAAAAAGCCAGGTTAGAAAAATAAGATCAGCTATTACCATTTGTACACCCTTCTCCCCTGCACTCACAAGAAGAGAAAATGGCTGAACACCAGTTCTGTGATTTAACAGAAAATTAATTACAAAACATACTACAAAAGAAAGATGCTCCAAACACTAAAATGGTTATTAAAACGTCAGTGTCACTGTTTTCTGACTCTACGATGTAAACAAATATGACGGTCGGGATATAAACTGGATTATGCAGCAGTCAGCAAGCCGCACGGAGAGCTGGACGCCAAAAAAACTTATAACTACTGTATGTGGTATGAACTTCAAAAACAGTTTCTGTTATTTATGTGTTTATTTATTTATTTACATATGTTGTATCAGCTATATTTAAACAAAATATATAGAGTCATATTTACTATCCAACCTTGCTTCACTTATTTTCTTGACTGATTTCATATGTTAAATATGTACTGCAGACTCATCCATAGTGGAAATTTTAAATGCCCCTCGGGAAGACCTATTGTTACCTCCTGCAGCTTCTGGCATTATAGCCCCCCTGTCGATAACAATAGTCATCCCTCGGGTCAATAGTTTTCCACTATAGCCCTCCTCGCCAGTCCATATTTTTACTATACATACACATACACACATATACTGTCTTGAGTTAATTCTGAGCCTTAATGCACAAGTTGCATTGCCACGATTGTTGCTGGCTCAAGTCGAGACACACATTTTTTTTGTGTGGTAATATATTCTGACACATTATTATTATGCATATTCTAGGTTTCTTGGCTTCTAGTTTTGTTTGTGTAAACTGTGGTGTGCTGCTGTAGAAAATGCTGCATTTATAGTTATGAAAGAAATTTGTTGAAAAGTCGTCCCCATTTTATTTATTTTTTTAACTGACTAGATGAAATTTGAAAGGTGTATGCCCAGGTAGCTGGTGAAATTTTCTTTTCTCCCACTGAATGTAAAATACGACATTGTGCACTTCATGGCGTGTTCGTTTTAAACATGGCGGCTGTTGACATTAAGCGGCAGGGGCAGTGGTAATGTAGGTAGGAGTCTGATAAAAACGGTATCAGCCACGTACAAACGTATGAATGAAACTGATACCAGGATTTATTTTTTCTAGTTCAGTGGTCTGTTGCCATGGTAACACGTGTGTGTGTTGTTTTTATATATATATATATATATATATATATATATATATATATATATATATATATATATATATATATATATTAATTAGTAAAATACAGAAATGAATGAGATCCAAGACTGTAGTTACTACAAGTGACTGTAAAGTATTAATTTTATATATAGAGGTAGCTTACATAGTATAGCCTTGTATAAAAAAAATATACCAGTGTTTCAGATTTCGCAATGCCAAAGAGGTCCAGCCAACCAAACCATATAACACACAATGATGAGTACTATAACTTGAGTTTGTAATATATCTCAAGAATGCATTATATATGGGATCCAATTTGCTTAATGCAAACCTGTAGACCGTGTCACCATAATCAATTTTTGGTAGAAAAGATTTGAATTTCAATTTTTTTGCAAGATGGTTAATATGGGCCTTGAAATCTGGATTACTAGCCAACCAAATACCAAGATGCTTATAGTTGTCAATTAACTCAATGACTTTGTTATCTAACGTAACTGAAGTTAAATCAACAGTAGCATTTGTCCTTGTAGCAGAGAATATCATTGCTTTTGTCCTACTAGTTTTAAAAGAAGCTTTAAATTAATTAAAGCTTGTTGAATGGAGTCAAAATCAGTTTGTGTCTGAGCTGATTTACTGAGGTATACTAATGCATGCAAGTTGATGAATGGTACCCTTGATTTTATCATTGCAGATATTTTCTTTGGGATACTGCCCTACAGGAGAATGGCTGGCTGTGGGAATGGAGAACAGTAATGTGGAGGTGTTGCACGTCACAAAACCAGACAAATACCAGTTACATCTCCATGAGAGCTGTGTGCTGTCACTCAAATTTGCCCATTGTGGTGAGGATATTTTCCAGTCTATTTTAAAAATGTATTGAACTTTTCAGATTTAAAAGGAATGTAGGCTCTCTGACTTTGCTGATTGTGTGTCTTAGATAGAGGGCAGTCTCAAAAGCTTGCTACAGAAAGCTTTACCATTCAGCACCAAGTTTGAAGGGTTTATTGATTTCTGTGAAATACTTTCAAGGAAAAATACCTGCAACATTGATCCTGGATCCCTACAAGTGTCAAGTCCTAGTAAAACATAAACCTGTAATGTTAGTCTATACAGCTGTGTGACCATAGCTTTTTGTCCGTGTACAGTTTAAGAATTTAATGAATCTCCATGTCAATATTAATTTGAAGTTGACTCAATGTCAACTCTTTCTCAGCATTGCAACTCCCCTGATGTCATCTTTCTCCTTTTCAATATTAATGTGCATTTTTCAAAATGCTGGATTGCAATTGCTGCTCCAGTGACACAATTATAGACCAGTAACTGAAACATTTCCAATTAGATCTACTATACTGAGTTTCTTCATTTGGTAATGAATATGCTTATTCGTTGATTCAAGTAAAAGTTTATTTTTTCTTAATGTTTTTACAGGTAAATGGTTTGTGAGCACTGGGAAAGATAACCTGCTGAATGCCTGGAGGACCCCATATGGAGCCAGCATATTCCAGGTAGAAACCTTTAAAACTGCAGGGTGGGGCGTTACATCATTTGAATAAGTGGGAAGGGTGGGGGCAGAATGTGTGTTTCAATTATTCCATGTTGTGTTTCTATAGACACAAGTTAAATTATTTTCCCATAGTAGTTTGTCAAACTGAGAGCAGTTTATGGAGAGACACCTTCTCTTCTGGCAGGACTTGTGGAAAATGAAGCCGCAGAGAAAGCAATTTTGTCTGTGTTCTGTTTATGATCTCTTGCTGGCACCAGCTAATTTGCAGCCATGGGGGTTAAGAGATAATGACAGAGGGGTGCTGTCAGTCAGGAAAGCTACATCTTGTCAGATTGCTGGGTGGTTTTGAGTCAGTGTCATGATCAACAACTTAATGACAAAGCATTAAAATAAGTACAGTAAGTCTGTCAAATATATATATATATATATATATATATATATATATATATATATATATATATATATATATATATATATATATATATACAGTGCCTTGCAAAAGTATTCAGACCCCTGACCAATTCTCTCATATTACTGAATTACAATGGTACATTGAAATTTCGTTCTATTTGATATTTTATTTTAAAACACTGAAATTCAAAATCAATTATTATAAGGTGTCATTGGTTTTATGTTGGGAAATATTTTTAAGAAAAATAAAAACTGAAATATCTTGCTTGCATAAGTATTCAACCCCTGTGCTGTGGAAGCTCCCAGTTTACACCGATGAAAGAAATTACCTTACCATTGGCCTCCACCTGTGAACCATTAAAGTTGCTGTCACATTTTCTGGATAAAAACCCCACTGTTGAAGGATCATTGGTCAGGCTGTGAATCTGAAGGAAAATGAAGACCAAAGAGCATTCTACAGAAGTTAGAGATAAAGTAATACAAATGCATAGATTAGGGAAAGGGTACAAAATAATATCCAAGTGTTTGGATATCCCAGTGAGCACAGCTGGATCAGTAATCAGGAAGTGGAAGCTGCATCACACCACCCAGGCACTGCCAAGAAAAGGCCGTCCCTCAAAACTCAGCGCTCAAACAAGAAGGAGACTTGTGAGAGAAGCCACAGAGAGGCCAACAATCAGAGTTCAGTGGCTGGGAGTGGAGTAATGGTGCACCAGTCAACCATATCAAGAGCTCTGCATAACACTGGCCTGTATGGGAGGGTGGCAAGAAAGAAGCCGTTACTCAAAAAGTACCATCTGAAAGCATGTCTCAAGTTTGCCAGAAAGCATGAGAGTGACCCAGCTGCGATGTGGGAAAAGGTTTTGTGGTCAGATGAGACCAAGATAGAGCTTTTTGGCCAAAACTCAAAGCGCTATGTGTGACGCAAACCTAACACTGCCCATGCCTCAAGACACACCATCCCTACAGTGAAGTATGGTGGTGGCAGCATCATTCTGTGGGGATGCTTCTCATCAGCAGGGACTGGGCATCTTGTTAAAATTGAAGGAAGAATGGATGGAGCAAAATACAGGGAAATACTGCAGAGAACCTGCTTCAGTCCACTAAAAAACTGAAGCTTGGGAGGAAATTCACCTTTCAGCAGGACAATGATCCCAAGCACAAGGCCAAAGCAACATTGGAGTGGCTCAAGAACAAAAAGGTGAATGTCCTACAGTGGCCCAGTCAAAGTCCTGATCTCAATCCCATTGAGAATCTGTGGCACTATTTGAAAATTGCGGTCCACAAGCGTCATCCAACCAACCTGAACAACCTGGAACAAATCTGCCAAGAAGAATGGGCCAAAATCACTCCGACACTGTGTGCAAAGCTGGCACATACATACCCCAAAAGACTTAAAGCTGTTATTGCAGCGAAAGGTGGCTCTACCAAATATTAATGTGTGGGGGGTGAATACTTATGCAAGCAAGATATTTCAGTTTTTTATTTTTCCTAAAAATATTTCCGAACATAAAACCAATGTGACCTTACAATAATTGATTTTGAGTTTGAGTGTTTTAAAATAAAATATCAAACAGAACGAAATTTCAATGTACCATTTGTAATTCAGTAATATGAGAGAATTGGTCAGGGGGTCTGAATACTTTTGCAAGGCACTGTATATATATATATCTGACAAACTTAGTTAATCGGCTTAAACTACCGTATTCCTTCGATTTTTAAAGACACACTTTTTAATCCATTTTTTCTTCTCAAAAATGGTCTTAAATTAGAGTGTGGTGATGTGTGTATTAAGTCGCCAACGTGACTGCCAGAGTACATAAACAGGAATGTGACCGACTGCCTGTGAAAAGACTAACAAAAATGCTACTGCCTGATTTTGAATCATCCATAACATACAGGCAGCCGTTTTCAAAGAAGCGGGAGTCATTGTCTAGGAGATGTTAAGTAATAAAGAGGACTCCTCCAACTCAGGATGATGACTAGGAGAGATTTGTATTGTTACAGACATGTTAATTTACCATTATACAATATGCTTTACCAATATGCCTAATAGACACGTTTGTAGCATTTCATTCCTTTGTATGAATGGCTCTTATATGCATAATTGTGGTTATTTCTTTGTAAATGCATATTTTATTTGTTTGATTTTTTTTCCCTCAAATTGAGGGTGGGAAATTTGGGCGCAGTCTTAAATTCGAGGTTGTCTTAAATTCGAAGGAATACGGTACGGAAAAGCTGCGGTGGTCTAATTTTAGATGTCCAGCTCATATATTTTAGTGACCAAAATGAGGAGGATTCAGGGCAGGCAGATGGATAATGTCATAATAAATATTTTATCAGCAGACTGAATAAGATTTCAGGACATTGTCCTGAAAAGCTTCAAGGGACAAACCTGAGGCACTCATAAATCTTTCAACAGCAATAATTAAGAGAAAAGAGACTAATTATAAAACAGCATAATCTTCTATTCTGATGCTTCCTTTTTTGGTTGTTCACTTAAACAAATTCACTCGGCATCTGTTGTCATTTACATTTGTGTTTTAGAAACGCACTGCTGTTGTTTTTTGCGTTTTTTATTAAAATGTCCTGCGTATATAACACAGAATACTGCATAAACTTGACCTGTGGTGTTAACTTTATGTACTATTTATTTCGGGAATAAACAAAACAACGTTTAACTTGAATTTGGCCTCCTTTGTTTTGTAGTTAATTCAATGGGGTAAAGTAAGTCTTACAAAACGTATTCTTTACTCCTGGGATATTTTTCTACTTTTACCGCAAGACGTTACAGTAACACTTCAAACAGTCACACACTCGCCCCTGCTGCTATGCTATGTCTCTGCCTGCCTTCTGAGTAATATAATGGCTTTTATTACAGTTACATGTGGAATATGGTTTCTTAAGTTTAATGGGATGTATGGTGAAGCAGAATCGGCGCAAATCGAGGCCACATTTTGTCAAGTTACCTGGTACTTTGCGAACATTTGGGCAATCGCTATGCTGACAGAGTGAACTGATACAGTAACCAGCTGCTCTTGGTAGTTGCAAATGAATGAACGGTCCATTTCCAGTCAGAGGTCAGTCACATGAAACGACAGTGTTGAGTTATCCAGTAGTCTTTTTAAATAGTTTTTATCCCATCGGTACCAGTAATAAGTGTCTAATTAAACGAAGGTGTAAAGTTATTTCTCTCTCCTCTCTTTTTCTCTCTGTCTCTCTCTCTCTCTCTCACACACACACAGTTTCTATACTAGAATCACAGAGCACACAGCGGGTTTTTGAAGAGCCCCTGTTTTTTAACCCCATTTTTAATTGTGAGGTTTTTAGCTCTGTTTTCTTATCTGCTGTGTTTTATAAAGCAGGTTTTACTAAATTGGGGCATTTAATTGATTTTAATATTTTTAATTGGAAAGCCAGCAGGGTTTTATCCCCTGCACTGAATATTAGATCAGTGCGTTTCCTGGAGAAGGTGCTGAGTTATCTTCAGGCCTCTCTGTCTGGCACTCTCCCAGTTCCTCAGCAGGTTTCTGGAGGCGTGTGTGGCTCAAGAGCAGGAGCCCCTTCCCTGTAGTGCTGGTCTCCCCTTCAGTGGCAGTGGAGGCGCAGGAGGAGGAGCAGGCTGGCAAGCTGCTCTCACTGAGGAAGGTCACAGAGGTGGATATCTTTGTGAAAACCAGACCTTGGTGTCCCTGAAAATTAAGCTCCTGTCTGGAGGGTGCTGTATAAGCTTCCTCAAACCGGTACCTGAGCCAAGTGGAGCCGGGGGTCAGTGTCCAGCGCCCCTTCTGTCCCGCGTCGGGGTCAGTTTTCCACCTGTTTGTGGATTGCTCTTGGCTGCAGACCTTGCTTGCTTATTTTAAAATGGTGCAGGACCTGGACAGCTTTGAGAAACGTTGGTGCATTGGGGAGGGGGTGTGTGCCATGAGTGAGGAGGGGCAGCTTGCCCTGCTCATATGAGAAAAACTATGAGAAAGACTGAAATCCTGTTGAACTGAAACTTTTGAAACTGGACTGAGAGACGTTGGATCTGTTATGTTATTTTGCACCAGTGTATGGCTTTATACGTTTTATATTGTATTCTAATGTATAGATTAAAGGGATTTAAGTCAAAGTATCTATCTATCTATCTATCTCTATCTATCTATCTATCTATCTATCTATCTATCTATCTATCTATCTATCTATCTATCTATCTATCTATCTATCTATCAATCAAATAAAATTAATTTACACAAAGTTTAAAATAATTTATTTCAGGATGTTTCGGGCAAAAGCCCTTCTTCAGCTGTGTAGCTGCGGGACATATAACACACATCTGACTAAAATACAAAATGAAATAACTCCATCTCTATAATGCATATATAGTGAAGCAAAAATGTAACTTTACGTGAATTAACCATGTCCTTCCCCGTGCTCACATAGTATTACATTTTAATCAGCACGTGAAGTGATGTGCAACCCTCGTGGCTAAATACAAATATACATTCTATCACTCGTGCTACGTAGACCCATTTATATCCCGTGTACCAATGACTATACACCAACATTTAACACACTACATGCAACATATAAACAAACAATACACACAAGGCAGGGTCACACTGCCACACATGCATAAAGCACCATGTAATCAAGTGCAGCTGCAGCTCCTCTTATAGCAAAAAAGTCAATACATTAGGAAAGAACCACATAATAGGCCTAATATTTATTTAGTTATAAAACAAATGCTGAATAAGATCAGATACTGTATCAAAAGGGAGACAGAAACGGAAGTTAGTCTGAGAAGTTGTTTACAGTTGAAACAACACTAGTACTGTATTTACTGTAGAAATATTGCATGAATCACTAGTATAGGGAATTGGGGGACATGCTGTAGGAGTGTTATAGCCGAGGCGTGTTATAATCAAGAGCCTTATAGCGAGAGAGCACCCTTAAATAAAACAAAACTAACGGCTGTTGCATCCTCTATAGTTTTTTTTTTTCTTTGTACAACTAGATTCATATTTAGTTTTAATTTGCTAATTTTGGCTAGACATTTTAATCCCAATAAAATTAGACTTCAGAAACAGCAATTTTCAGCAGTTGTTCAATATAAAAAATAAACGTTAACCATGTGTTGTGGAACTCGTAAAGGCTGTGAATCTGTTAACGCCTGTTTTCCTTAGAGGTTGTCTGGTAGAGTTGAGTTGTTTCCATCCAAGAAAAATAGCGACTTTTTTTATAATTTCGAATGCATTTGAAACCACTTAATGTCTCTGGATCTGCCAAGTATGACAGATAATGTTTTGAACACACTAACTTTATACAGCCTGATTGCCAGCAACCACTGAGAAAATAATCTATGAAATCATTAATTTCTGGAAGCATAAAAACAAGTTTGGTGTGGTGGAGGGATAGATTAACTCTGAAGCCTGAAAACATGTGTTTCTGTTTGTTCTCATTGAAGAGCTGGAGAAAAAGATGAATCATGATTCATGAATGAGTTTAACTTAAATAAAAAATATATATTTTATTTATTTGTTTCTTTTTTTTTCTCATTCCCAGTCCAAGGAATCCTCCTCTGTGCTTAGCTGCGATATCTCTGTGGATGATAAATACATTGTCACAGGCTCTGGGGACAAGAAGGCCACTGTCTATGAAGTTATTTATTAGACGGAGGATCTGAATACAAAGAGGACTCCTACCGAAGCACTTTGTTATAGCTGATCATTAAGACTGACTGTGAAGCAAAGATTTGTTGAAATGAAGAAGAAAAAAACAAACAAACAAAGAAACAGGAATCTGCTGCATTGACTTCAACTTATTTTACTACTATATTATGGATGTACAGTAAACTCTTGTGATACCAAATCTTCAGACCAGAATTAACTGATAGAATGAACCGAGCTTACTTTCCATGAACTGAACACATTAATTATGTACAATAGTTTATTCTATTTATTTTTAAGAATATTTTCTAACCAATACTTAAATTCAATTGGATGGAGCTGATAGGCACGTCTGTTGATATTAAAGGTACGTCTTATTATATTTCCCTGTGTGGCAGTAGTTTAAAAACCTGAATGTAATTACAGGGCTCTTTCTTTTTTTGTGTGTGTTTAGTAGTTGATTACATGGATTAACATTGTGGTAAATTGTTGATTTTAGTCCTAATATGTTTGTTTTAGAAGCTTCTGTATAATCTGGTACTACAACACTTTCTTAGAAATGAGGTGGCAGAAACAACAGATAACAACTAGACTTTCCTACAAAGTAAATTGATTAAAAAGGTTATTGGTATAGTTTATACAATTTGTTCTGGTAAGCCATGTTCCATGTGTTTTGACTTTCATTTGTATTTCATTTGGTTACAAAGGAGTACATCTAGTTATTAACCCATTCTCTTATCTTTTTTTTTTTTGCAGAAGGATGGAATTGTCTCCAGACTTGGGCAGGAAGTTCTCTTGCAAAAACCAAATATTTTTACATCAGTGTTCATTTGGAATTTAATTATTTTGGATTACATTCCAGTTACTAAAGATCATGTAAAAGTGAGTTGCAGTAGAAGTTTTTTTGTGACTCCTCATACTGATGCCTATGGAACCGAGACAACTACCCAGACACCCTGAAGTGTTTTCTAGCCACAGATACACGACTCAATGGAAATTAGCAAGGTGATTGTTAATGTCCTCCAGGCGTGGATTGTTGACAACTATTTCATGGGACTTGCTTTGAAAATCCTTCCAGCAGACACTTATTTGTGTGCAAACTAAATGTAAATAGTACTTTTGGACAGTTTGTGTGTTGAATGCTTAAAAGAACCAAGTATGTGGATCTGCTGATGTACAGTGCCTTTGCTGCTATAGATCAAACCTTTAATATAGGTAATATATTGTATTGGTTTAGATGTACTATATTTGGTATTAGAGTATAGAGACACAATATTCAGTTTACAATAGACTGTCTAGTTGAGTTCTGGAAGTGGTAGCCAACATTGTTCTGAGTTCTTGGTGTTTTGTCATGAACAGTTTCAGAATACTGTAACGTTGAATGGTTTTGATACTAAAACTTGTGATTGTATATATTTCTGATGCAACATGTCAGTAATTCTCATGCATATATTAGGGTGTGAAACAGCACTGTAGATAACATTTGCAGGTTGTAAAATTTCTGAATTTTTGTTTTGTAAGAAATTCAAAGTGATCTAAAGGTTTCACATTTTTTCTTCGGTGGAAACATGTTAGATAACTTTGCAGAAACAGTTGTAAGCATGGAGACCTGGGCCAGAGATGAGTCATTTGTATTTTTTATTGATCATAGTAATACATGATTACACATTATAGTACTTAACACAATCCTAATGTATACATATGAGTAGCTGTTAGTTTATGGATCAGTCATTTAAAATTACTTTTATACATTCACTCCAGCTCAACATGTTGATTTTTATCCTTTCTTAGGCCAAGTTTCCTATGTACATAAAACAGTATAGCATAGCTTGCAGCAAAGTAGTTTTTCACTCTAAAGAAATGTTTATTTTTCCTAATTTGATGCATTATCCCATCATTACATTTTAGATACAGATATTTGGGTATTTGTTTGTTTTTCAGCAAAATAGCTGTGAAGACAACCAGTCCTTTTTTTAAATGTGCTTTTTCTGTTATATAAAGGAGAATGGCATGCCTCCAATAAAACATACTGTATGTCTCCCCGCTTACAATATATGGAAACCTTGTTTTATATTCTCTCTGCCTGCCCTATTTAAAATGTTCACAATATTCAGTTTTACAAGCCATTGGAAAATGTAAAGAACACCCTATTTTTATTTTTTTTAACCTGCATTCTTAGGAGTGGATGACGTTCTGCTTATTATAAGGTACATTAAGTTATTGGCTGAAAATAAGTATATTAAAAATAAGTAAACAAGTTGTGAACTGTAGAGATTGAGTCAAACAAATATATCAAGTATTGTCATATTTTGCAATGCCTTTAAAGTAATGTTTCTTGGAAAAGGTTTCTGCAGATGGCCAACCAATCTGTCCATCCAATGTACAAAGAATCGCATTGCCCATTTTTAATTGATTTCTCTAACATTTTTATAGAGGGTGCTCTGTATCATCACCATTTTATATGGATGACTCTCTTTTTTTTTGAACAACACAAATTGATAAGTAGGATTTGCTTTGGTACTGGATAGTTCAAGATACTATTTTATACAAACAATGAAACATTTATGCTGTAAAAAATGAAAAAGTACCCGTTGCTAGGTGTTGGTGTTTCTTTAATACAACATGCATTTTGTCTTTTCTAGTCCTGTGTCTAAATTTATTAAAAACCTTTATGGCGTTGCATTGATGATAATTTCAAGAATTGTATTTATTTATTTTGTATTTCATACTTTTTTGGGGGGGGAAGGGGGGGAAGGGGGGGGCACAAGTTCCCTTCCATAGTCATTCATGCACTTCTATTTGCAAAGTAGGTGTCTCTTCAATAGTTTTGTAATACACTCATGTTATATCATACATGCATTTTCTTTTTTTTTTTTTTTTTTTTTTTTTAAATGTATACGAGAAGTTAAAAAAATCCCTGTTTGCATTCCTTGCTTTCACATATTTTTACACTCTTGGCCGGTTCACTAGGAGAGTGGATTTGTCCCATTTTAAAAACCTCTCTCCTGTCATTAACCAACCCGATGCTTCCCTAGTGACTGACATGCTTTGAAGCCAGTGACTTGGGAAGTGAAACAGTACACTTTCTTTAACCTAGTATGGCACCAGATACCATTTTTTAAAGAAAATGTATGACCAGTAAATCGCATCAATGTAACACCTACATTTTGGAAATGCAAGCCAAAGTGATCTACTTTCTGATGACACTGATAGCTCTGCAATTTTTCCAACCCCTGTATGGTAGTTTTTATCTTAATGGTGCTCTTACTGTGTGTCTGCAATATCCTGGCAGAGTGAACTTAAGCAGACCATATTGACAAGCTCTACACCTGCAATGTCTGTTTCTTGAACCAAGTGGAACTAAACATGACCTATGGGGATTCTCCTTTTCCTTCCTGTAAGTAGAACATGTAAATTATAATTAAATTAACCAATAATGGACCATGGTGTAAAGAACTGTTTTGATAGCATGTCAATAGGAGCTCAGTTTACCACGTACAGGCAGGCATGACACTGCGGAAAATTGCAAATCCAAAGGAATTGAAACCACTTCCTGGCAAATGATTGCATATGTGATTGAAAGGATCCTCTGTCCTGTTTCATAATAACATGAATCGAAATCAGACTATAACAATAACATATATCGGTTACATACATCCCCTGCCACAATGTTAAATACAAAATTAGACCTACATCCTACTTCCATCTGTATATATACATATACTATATAGACAGATGGAAAGAACACTCCATATAGTGTGCAGAAAACTACTACAGAATTACTTTGAATATGTACTTATTAAATGCATTAAAACTTAGCTTGCAAAAGTTGCATGATAGTTCTGCTGTCCAGCATGGTACCAATAACAGACAACCCTGGGTTAATGTGCACATTAACTGTAATTGGGGCTTCTGATTTTTGGTTTTAACTGATAAAACACCCCCAATACAAAAAAAATAAAATCGGTGGATAGCCAATAAACACCGGAAAACACTGTAAAAACTGTGGAAATGGTTAATCTATTCACGTTGACTTTACCCTTCTCACATTTAAGAAAATTAAACATACTACAAAAATAATAATAAATACATTTCCCAGTGCTGCTGGGCAATGTCCCGCCTTCCTGACTTGCATCTATCATTCATTCGTTCTCAATACTTTAAACCCAGTGGCGGCTGGTGCGTTTTTTGTAAGGTGGGGCAGAAACCTGACAACAACCCCCCCCACACACACACAAGCGGATACACACTCCCAGGGGTCAAAAAAAATATTATTACATTAAAACTATTTACATTGTTTCCATTTAACTTATCAACATTCACATTACATTAAACAGGCTATATCAACATTATCAAATTTTCTACTTGACGCTATAAAAAACTGAAATAAATAACTCAAACAATTACATAAACTCAAATAAATAACATTTACATGAACTCAAATAAATCCAAAATAAATAACACAAACGTGCATAAACTCAAATAACTCAAACATTTAAACAGTACCAACATTTTTACTGTATAGTTCAGTATGTGTTCTGTATGTGTGAGTGAGAGTGTGATGGTGTGTGTTTTTTTTTTTTTTTGTGTGTGTATGTGTCAAAATATGTATAGTAGCTCGCCAGTACTTGCACACTTAAGTTGTACCTTCTTTCCTTTGCTGTCTTCCACAACGAAATCCCTATGGTCACGGGCACATTCTACTGGGGTTTTTGTGTGTAGGCATTTTTGTACATTTCGCCACAATTCTGTTTTAAACCCTCTGTGTCTTAACTGTAATACAGCTTTAAATCCCGCTAACAAACCTCCATCCTGATTGTAATCTTGTTTAAATATCCAATAGAAATGTAGGAATGTGCTGTCACTCAATAGTTGGGGCGGGAGGATGACCATTTATGAGCATACGTAGTTATGATTTTCGGCCGAAATTGTAGCAGTTGTCCGAAGCAGCAGACGTGGAAAGCAGAACACTGTGTTGCACACCCACACAGCCAGGGCTTTTTCTCGTACCATGTACTGGAGAATGTCCGGTTGTACAATTTCCTCCTGTCTGCTTTACTGATTTACTGTAATATTTGGCTGATCTGGGCCCAACTCCTTGATCTGTAATTTTTCTGGTAGAGTTCTCCACTCAAACGGACTTTGCTGTAGAGACAGCAGGGCGTTCATTGGCCTTTCTTGTTCTGTCATAGTTCACTTTCTCACAAAAATGGCTGCGAGCTGCAAACTACTTCCTCTCTTTCTCCTTGTTTAATGTTCTTATTCTGAGGCTGCTATTTGGCTACAACATTAATCGTCTTGATAAATATAGCAATATTTTATAAACCGCCATCTAGTGTGTCTAGGTGGTAACTGCATAGACTCCCCATTGGGCGTTAAATTCGCCGCCCCAAATGGGATTAATAGGAGCAGCAAAAAGCTAGGCTACAATTTCGGCCTAAAATCTTAACTACGCATGCTCAGAAACGGTTATCCTCCAGGTGCGACCCCCCGGAACCAGGATAAGAGGCATACGATAAGCATAACCAGCGATTTGGCATAAATACTTTTTTTTCCATAAAATGCACAATTGCTGTGGATAATAACAACTAAGAACGTGAGTAAATGTCAGAATTAAGCACTTAAAGGTTCAGTCGTTTTTATGCTTTTTATTTTTTTTCTTGTGTTCTGCTATGGTGGGGCGGTGCCCTAGCGCCCCTAGTGGACGATCTGCCTCTGTTTAAACCCGCCCCAACTACTGAGTGACAGCACATTCCTACATTTCTATTGGAGACTCTGCTTGCTAGATTTAAACGAGATTACAATCAGGATGGAGGCTTGTTAGCAGGATTTAAAGCTGTATTACAATTAAGACACAGAGTGTTTAAAACCAGAATTGTGGCAAAATGTACAAAAATGCCTGTACACAAAAACCCCAGAAGAATGTGCCCGTGACCATAGGGATTTCATTGTGGAAGACAGCAAAAGAAAGAAGGTGTGCAAGTACTGTTGAGTTACTATACATATTTTGACACACACACACTAAAAAAAAAATGCTCAAGCATTTTGGAAAGCAACCGAAAACACATTTCATACAGTATATCAAAAACGATTTACATAAAACTCGAAAATAGCTAAAAATAAGCACCGAAAAATACAATTAATAAAAACCGAAAAACAGAAGCCCTAACTGTAATGTATCAGGACAAATTAATGATGTATGCTAATATAATAATGATACAATCTATACTATTTTGGGCCAAAACACAATATACTGTAATAATGTGCAAATCAAGACAATTAGGAGTTAACAAATTGATTTATAGTTGCTATGGAGTAGTCACTGCTTTTGGAGCACTGAACTATGTTGGAGCAAAAGGTTTAGAAGTTGCACTTGCATATAACCCTGGGGGTTTTATGCAACCAGAAAAAAAAATAATAATAATTCAGAAGCCTCTGAGCTGCCTAACCTATTAAATATGGAATCACTGTGTATGCACATGCTAATGTTGAGCATGGATTAAACTATAATAATAAAAAAAAATATGAATTATGTAAAACTCAAATCATGTCTTATAATTCAAGCCTGCCGTCTGCATTAGGCACAGCTTTATTAGTCATAAGAGATTACCTTTTTTTTCAGCCCCGTTAAAATTCAAGTTCTGCAAATAACTGTAGCTGTTAAGTTATTTTGTAGGCTTCGAACCCTAATGGTGGCTTTCATGTGGCAGATACTGTAAAAACCTTTACCAGAATCACTCCTGCTGTGCATGATGGGAAAACAGACCAAACTGGCTGGTTACCATGGTAGATTTGCACAGTAATTTTGCAGTTTATTATGCTTTTCATCTGTATCTTTAAAAGTCATACAACTACTGGTGCCATTTAAATAGTTTGTTTACCCTTCTGTTACCCTTTTATGAGTTGCAATCATTCTAAATGATTTGTTTTATCATTTTCTAGCTCAATGTAACTGCCTACTAGCATCTTAGTTTTGCTATTTTTTCCACTTTTTGCAATCTTTCAACTCTTGACTGTTGATATGAAGCAGGGGGAGTCAAGAGAGTTAAAAGGTCACAGCAATTTCTTACCTTTCAGAAAACAAGGGAGGGGTAAAAACGTTAGATTACGGATGTAAGCCTGGTTCCCTGAAAGAAGACGACCACCAACAATACTTTTGGGATATGCTTGCCACAGGTCAGGTATTCACTGAGCATTTTATGTCTAAGCTGCCCCTCCGGAGGAGTGACGTCCTCGGTCCCGCCTGCCGAGGGAACAAACAGTCACTCGATGGAGTTCACTTCCTCTTTTGCATCAAACCCGCGAAAGGGACCGATGCGACCTCCCAGGTTGATGGTCATCTTCTCTTTCAGGGAACCAGGGTTACATCCATAACCTAACGTTGCCTTTCAATTCTAAGACGAGGGCGTCTGAGCGGAGGCAGCAGAGGGATGTCTCGAGACCGCAAAACCACAGTAAGAGTGCGAGTGTACAACCTCAGGGACCCTTGTGCCTAAAGAAGGCATAGAGGGATCTACCACATTAATTTGGTATGCGGAGTAGCCCAGCTAGCCGCAGTACATATGTCCGTCAATGAGGCTCCTCTAACGAGGGTCCATAATGTAGCTATTCCTCAGGTAGAGTGCATGGCCACCCGTCCGGGTTGGGGTAGGCCAGCATTAGTATATGCAGTCACAACTGTGTCCACAATCCAGTAAGACAGCTGCTGCTTTGAAAGGGCTTGGCCCAGGGTCCTTACACCATGACAGACGAAGAGCTCTCATTCTGCCAACATCTCAATGCCCAAACTGGGCAGAAGGAGTTTAGTCTCAGATCCTCCTCGAAAAAAAAGGGGGGTGGAAAGCCTCTAGTTTCACTGACTGGTTTAAGTGGAAAGCCATAACCATCTTATTATTATTATTATTATTATTTGTTTATTTAGCACACACCTTTAACCAAGGTGACTTACAGAGACTAGGGTGTGTGAACTATGCATCAGCTGCAGAGTCACTTACAATTACGTCTCACCCGAAAGACGGAGCACAAGGAGGTTAAATGACTTGCTCAGGGTCACACAATGAGTCAGTGGCTGAGATGGGATTTGAACCGGGGACCTCCTGGTTACAAGCCCGTTTCTTTAACCACTGGACCACACAGCCTCCTCACTTAGTGAGGAATGCGGGGTTTGTACGCAACGATACCCTGTTTCCGTTGTCCCAGACGTGCATACAGGAACTGTGCACTGACAGAGCCTGTAGCTCACTGGTCTCTTAGTGGAGGTGATGGCTAACAAAAAGGCTGCCTTCATAGACAGGTATTTCAACTCTATGGAATGTAAAGGGTCAAACAGGGCTTTGGTGAGAGCCTCCAATACCACGTCTAGACTCCACTTGGGAGGACATAACCGCCAAGCGCCCTTCAGAAAACGGGTCACCAGAAAATGAGAGCCTGGGGACACCCGAGTCAATGGGGACATGGTATGCAGATATGGCTGCCAGGTACACTTTTAGCATAGAGGGGGATTTACCCGCCTTCAGCACTTCTTGCAGGAGTTGCAAAATAATTGCTATAGGGCAAGAGATAGGGTCATGACCTCTGGTCATACACCAATCATGAAAATACCTCAATTTATAGGCGTACAACGACCTTGTGGAGGAGGCCCTAGCATTCTGCAGTGTACTAATGACCACATCTGAGAGCCCTAAGGTGGACAGACTGACTGAGGAGATCCAGGTGTAGTGGGATCTCCCAGGGCTGGCCTTGTAGTAGCTGGCAAAGGGTCGAAAACCAGATTCTCTTGGGCCATCTGGGGGCCACCAGGAGAACTGTTACCATCTCTATCCGCACCTTCTCTAAGAAGGCCAGGAGCAACAGTATTGACGGGAATGCCTGTAAGAGCGTCCTGGGCCATTCATGGGCTAGGGCGTCGACGCCTAGTGGACCGCCACAGCGGTGGAGGGAGAACCATAGAGATCGACTCAGGCCTTGCCGAAACTTTCCCAAATGCACTCTACCACGTGAGTGTGGAGTCGCCATTCTGACGGGTGAGGACCTTCCGTGGAGAGGTCCGATTCACCACCCGATTCACCACTCCAGGAAAATGAACAGCCCAGAGGGATAACAGTTTCCGTTGTGCCAGTAATCACAAGTCAGTAATCTGAAGGCTATGTAACCCCGGGGACCAAAGTCCTCTCTGGCGGTTGACATACGCCACTACTGACATGTTGTCCATCCAGACAAGGACATGTCTCCCTTGGAGCACTAGGAGAAAATACTGGAGAGCAAGGTGAACCGCTCGCAATTCCAGCGCATATATATGCAGGGATGTCCAACGGCCCGACCAGGACCCGCAGACTCCTCTGCCAACCCAGACTGCACCCCAACCTAAATTGGATGTGTCTGTCGTCACCACCTGATGGCTGTGGATCACCCCCATTCTTACACCTTCACGCATGTGAGAGGCTTGCCTCCACCAGCGCAGGGCTTCCCAGCATACACGAGACATGGTCAGCTGACGTGTCTGTCACGTTTGGGATGTAGCCAGAAGGCATTGAGCCACGCCTAAAGCGGGGGCATATGGAGTAATCCCAGCTGGAGGGCTGATGAAGCTACGGCCATCAGACCCAGCAACTTCTGACAACACCAGAGGTACTATCGATCCCTATTGAAATGACGGCCAATCTGTCGTCTGACAGGTAGGCTCACATTGCAAGGGAGTCCAGACAGTCCCAAGTAAACCATACTTTGCACCGGAATTAATTGGTTTTTGGCATTGTTGATGGTGATACCGAGCCTCGACAGATGCTCCATCACGATCGCCATGTGGGCCACTGCTCCTTCCTGCGACTGGGAACAGATCAACTAGTCGTCCAGGTAGTTCAACACCCTGATCTCTTGCACTTTGAGAACGTGCGGGGGCTAAGGAGAGGCCGAATGGCAGCACGGAAAACTCAAACATGTTTCCCTGAAAAGCAAAGCAGAGATATTTCCTGTGCGCGGGACGAATAGGGATGGGAAAATACACGTCCTTTAAGTCCAGAGTAGTAAACCAGTCACCTGGCTGGACAGACTGGAGAATGTGATGGTGTGTGACCATTTGGAACCTCCTCTCCCTCAAGAACCCATTGAGGTGTCTCAGGTCTAGGATAGGACGAAGGCCATCGTCCTTCTTTGACACCAAAAAAAAAAAACCTCAAGTAGAACCCCTCCTCTTGGGAGGTGGGCTCTACGAGGTGGATGGCTTGCTTGAGAAGTAGTGTCGCTACTTCTTGCTTGAGGGCCAAGACCTGGAGAGGGTCACTCACAGATGTAACCGTAATCCCTCGAAAGGGAGGAGGACCTGCATGGAACTGAAGCACGTAACCGGTGTGTACGGTGGTGAGCACTGAATCGTCTGAGGTGCAAGTGTGCCAATAATGTCGCTGGTGTTGTGTAAAGGAATAGTTCTGAGGCCGCAAGACTTCAGGGGCCTTGCTGGGGCTGTTGAAGCTGGGGTGGCGTTGGAACTGCCTCTGGGAGCACTGTTGCATTGGGATCCCATGTCCAGCACCCTCCCATCGGTGCGGGTGGGCCTGGCTAGTAGCTGCCGCGGAAGCCTGAAGGCGGTGCCTCAGGTCATCACGTGGGGCAGTGGGGATTGGGACCCTCAGAGTCATCGTGTGTGTCACGAGTGGACACCAGTGTCTCGTTTTCTGCCGTACCAGAGTATAGGAAGGGAGCATTGAGGCTATCTGCCGAGATGCCTCACATTCTCGGTGGGAGCATTGCCTTATTTCCTCCACAGCTGGCCCGAAGATATGGCCAGGGGATATTGGTGCATCAAGCAATGCAGACTTGTCCTCATCAGGGACTCTCACTTGGGACAGCCAAAGCTGCCTGCGAGCCACTACAAGGCTTGCCCTTGGAAGCCGGAGATCTAGAGCAGCGTGCTTGAAACCAGGCGCAGCTCTGAAGCCATCGGTTCAGGGAGGGGCGCCGACTGCAGTATGCCATCTAAGTACGCCGTCAAGAGGCCTGACGTGTTAGGCCTCTTTTGAGTGCGTCTCCGTTACCCTGTATTGACCATTAGGGCATGTAGGTAAACCTCCTACTGGAGGGGCTCGCACCAGAGCCGCGATGGTTGAGTCCACTGATGGGAATTCAGCCAAGTCTAGCACCCTCGCACCTTCTAAGGAAGCCAGCGGTGCTGCCTGTTTCACCACACCAAGGCCGAGGCCAGGTTGTTCCAAGAGGACTGCACCGCTTCCAGGAAGTCAGGGAATAAATGGGAATAAATGCTTTAGAACTTGGGTCCGAGATGTCCTGTGTCTGTCTTGAGTGCTTGGCCTGCTTAGCACTTGAGCGCAGGGAATGCTCTGCAAGGTGCTCAGAAACAGATTGAGGAGGGGGTCTCCCAGCGTCGTAGATGGCTCAGCCGAGCTAGCTGGGGACACTGCGCCTGTAAACTTGATGAGTCTCCTGCATAGAACCTGTGGTTGGAACGCTGTACAAATCTTATAAAATGTCTCATCTCAAGGCAGAGGAAGCATGCTGCATGCCCAAGCACCGGACGCAGAGGAGGTGCTTGTCCTCTGAAGGAAGTTTCACTTTGCAGGACGTGCAAGCATGGAACTTAGACATGTTTGTTGTTTCTAAGGCCCAGAGGGCGTTGAAACACCAGAGGGCATTAACCAGTGGAGCACTGGTGTATCAAGGCAACGAAGCAGTGAGAGCACTGAAGCTCTGAGGCACCAAAGCACCGAGGGTGACTAAACACTTGAGCACTCAGGTACTAAAGGTGCAGAAGCACCGAGGACACTGAGTGCAGGTAGGCTATGAGGCACCAACGCACAGAAGCACAGAGGGAGCGAGGGTACAGCGTGCACTGAGGCCCTGAGGCTCTGAAAGGCGACAACGCACCGAGGGACATCTAGAATTGAAGCACCAATGCATTGAAGTATCGGGGGCACTGAGTATGCCGAAGCTTCGAGGCTTCAAGGGCACCGAGCACAGAGGGCACTTAAAACTGTGGAGCGCGAGGCACCAAGGTTGCAGAAGCACCAAGGGCACTGCGTGCACTGAGGCTCTGAGGCCCCAAGGGTGCCGAAGCACCGAGAGTGCTTAAATTCTGGAGCACCGAGGCACAGAGGGCACTGTGTGCACGGAGGCTCTGAGGCCCAGAGTGTGCTTGGAGCGCTGAGCACAACACCGGGGCACCAGGGGCGTTGAAGCACCGGGGGGCACCTAATGCCTGAGTACTGGAGTGTCAGGGCACTGAGGATGCCGAGCACTGAGGGTACTGGGGACAGGCGTCTAGCCTTAACCGCGTGTAGTCAACACAACCCGCGGTTAAAAACAAAAGAGGAAGTGAGCTCCATGGAGTGACTGTTTGTTCCCTCAGGAGGCAGAGCCTAGTGGAAGCTCTGACATAAAATGTTCAGTGAATACCTGACCTGTGGCAGGCATATCCCAAAAGTATTTTTGGTGGTCGTCTTCGAATTGAAAGGGAACGAATGGCATTCACAACAATATAGACATGCCCAGCAGTGTGATGCTCTGTGCAAATGGTATGGGAAAATGTGTGTGTGTGAGAGATAACATAAGTATTGCACTGTATTTGGGGTTTGATATAATCTAGTTTTTCCACAACTTAGAAATTCTGAGGTAAAACAATAAAAAGCCAATAGTTTATAGAATACAGAACGGTTTATATCAAGTCAGATTAACCTCTGCATTTACTACCCACATTATGGCAGCAGTGTGGAGTAGTGGTTAGGGCTCTGGACTCTTGACCGGAGGGTCGTGGGTTCAATCCCAGGTGGGGGACACTGCTGCTGTACCCTTGAGCAAGGTACTTTTACCTAGATTGCTCCAGTAAAAACCCAACTGTAAATGGGTAATTGTATGTAAAAAAAAAAAATGTGTAAAAAATAATGAGATATCTTGTAACAATTGTAAGTCGCCCTGGATAAGGGCGTCTGCTAAGAAATAAATAAATAATAATAATAATGATAATTATTAAGGTATTAGGATTTTTGTTTTCCTTTAAGCCAAGCAGATTCACACAGCATTGTAGCTAACTATCAGAATACACTATCTAGACAAATGCGCTAGACAGCAATCGGCATGTGTGGCTACATTGTGCTACACAGCACAAGGTACCCTCAATTGAGTCAATGGTTGTGTTGTAAAAGGCAACATTTCTGAAGACCTTGTTGCATTGATCTGAAAATTTAGCTTCATAACGAGGGGAAGAAACACAGTTACAGATTTTTTATCCCCAAACCGTTTCAGCAAGCACCCCAAAAACCCACCTGCTGACTAATAGATCTATGCACATGGTGATTGCTGTGCTAGAGAAACACCATTCTACTTTGTTTTCTAATGATGTTGCCATGATACTGGTACACCACAGTAAGTTTCCAAAAGCAAGTACGTCTGAAATGAAAGACGTTTCTGAAGAAATAAATTGTTGATTTGGTTTTTAGAAAGATAACAGCCATCTAAAGTGTGACTGCTTGAAAGCTAAGTGATGTTTGCCAGATGCCTCTCCTCCCACACTTGTTAAGGGTTTCAAAATGATCTCCTGTTAAAAGCAGGAAATCAAATGACTGTTTACTTTAAAGTGTTTAAACCCTCCGAGTGCTGTGAACTGTACAAGCCTTGACACACAGCACCCCTTTTCTTTAGAGAGAAAAAACTGTTCATTTACACATTTGCATAGGGATTGAGATTAAAGCCCATTTGTACATACTTTGTATGTATATAAAGCAGAAAACATTCCAGGTTCCTTAATAGAAAAGATGCTTGTGTACTATCTTATTTTTACAGAAAGATGATTAGTATTTTAAACAGGACAAAGAATATTGTAGCGATCTCAGTTAACACAGCCAAGCGCATCACACAAGGCGAGGCAATCCAATCCACAGGCGGAGGGCGGGCATGAACCCGGTACCTCTCGCACTGAAGCATAGCGCCGATACTGCTGTACAAAAGAGGTGGCTCCTTTGCAAGGAGCGTATATCGAGCTCATGTCTTCGTGTGTGATTATGCCACCTACCAACCCTGCTGCTGCCTTCCGCCGTGCACGCTACAATATTTAAATTTTCTATACCAATATTAACTGTTTTACAATACTGTACCATGTTTCTGTGCTTTACCATCATTCTAATATTGCACTTATAAGTAAGTTACAAATTCAAGGTATTCCGTCTTTTGCATTGGGTCAGGAAATTACTATTTCATATAATAGTTTTATATAAAACAAAACGTAACAAATCCATTACAGGCCTTTAATGCATGACAGTACAACACATTTAATTAAATGTATGTCAAGTTCAATACATTTCAACAGGAATATAAAAGGTTTTAACAAGTAGTTGTAGTTCAGCAACAATATAAATAAATAAACACCACTTATGGTATCTGAAATGCACAAATTCTAATTCTAATTTAGGAAGGATGAAAAACAAACCAGTATTGCTCCCGCATGTAAAAGAATGGTGTATACTAGGGGTAAGGTATTACTGAATTGCAGCCCCCCCCCCCCCCCCCCCCCCCCCACCCTTGAGAATTGTAATATTTCCATTTACATGTTCTGTGACAGCTTCATGAAATCATTACAATTACAAATATAAACAATACCTTTCCATTCCATTAACAGCATGATTCTCCAATTAGCATTGTTTGCTCCATTTTAATATGTAAACCAGTCTAATTAGCCAGCAAGAGTGCCTACTCCATTAGGCCTAATCTTCCATTACACATGCTATTTATTTATTTAAAATTCTGAGCTGTTTCTATAACTTAACTTACAGCTAACTCATTTCACATGGCAAGCTTTCAATTGAAAATTAGTCAAGTAGATAATGTAACAGTTTGCCAGTAATCCATTGTGGTTTACAAATATGGTACCTCAAATTACAATTTTTTCCCCCTGCACATACAGTATTTGTGTTTATGGTGTTGATTACCTTGGTGTTGTATAACTGATAAAAGATAATATTATGGGTGTGAAAAAATGAGTGTACTCCTGTGACAAAGACAGAATGATTCTTGGTGATAAATCTCCCTCCTGACCTGTGAGGGCGCTGTGTAAAGGGAACAGAGTGCCCTGGAATGGATGGCCAGACAATTCATTTCCCAGGGTTATACCAAACGGTCATCTAGAAAGGGGTCAGGGCTACGGTACACAAAATCATCGACCCGGAAGGGAAACGACGTGGCAGCCGCGGATTGGAAGAGCGGTTGCACTAGTTAACCAAGGGGTCATGATTGACAGTACAAAAGGGAGTGTAGCGAAGTGATCTGTTCCTTTGTATGGTTAAAGCAGAACCGGAAGGAGAAACATGTATTGTAATCATGAGTGTTTTGTTTGTTTTTGTCGTGCCTAAGGAACCACTTTGTTTGTTATTACACGGCTGAACACGATCCGGAGCTGTTGCCAAGGGCCAGCACTTATCCGGACTACACTACACCATTGTTCACAATAAACTATATTTGCACCATGAGCACTAAATCATTCACTGTGGGCTTGTGTTTGTGTTTTGTGTTATATGTGGGTGTTAAAGATCGGGACTGTTATTATTTCGGGACCAACCCGTGGATTAAAACAGAGCAATACACACCGCTATTGTTATTATTTACTGTCATGTGTCATCAGACCAATTGGAATACAAATAAATCACCATTGCACCTGGATTATCGTTGTCTGTCTGTTTATTGATCACCTCTGCATTCCTGCACCTGCACACTGTTAATCACTTTGCCACAGCTCCCTTTTAGATTGTTAGTAGTGGATTTTATATTAACACACAAAGACAGCAGTTTTCTCTATAAAAGTATAACTGTAATTCATACATTTGAACACAGTATATCTAACAGTTTGTCTAGTTATTTTTCTCTGACTACCTGGGTAATCTGAATTGATTTGTAATCTGAACAAAAAGCTATAAACAAACACGTTTAATCATCAGAGTTGTTTGCAAGCAGCATTCCAATCTAAACAGAACTTACTTATATTAGTGGTCCAATCTTGCTTTATTTACCCATTTGAAAGGGTAATAACAAGGCTTTAAAACACCCTATTTCCCTAACTCGTATTATCATTGCAAGATTCTCTCGTCCCTTGTCAGTGTTCCAGGCTGTATGTGAAAATCTATGCAAAGTTCTCAAATGGTTTACTGATTTAATTGATTTATTTAAAAAATAATCCAGCTCTTCATTATCTGGAGTTCCTGTCTTTGTGGCTATTGTAGATAGCAGACAGCTCTGCACCAGTTAGGAGCATGGTCTTGTTATTTTAAGATTTTAAGCAGAGGGAGGGTGACATTAACAGTGATATTAAATGGGTTGGTTTGGCTATTACACAAACTGTATGTGAAGATCTATGCAAAGCAAATATTATCCTGACAGGTTTCCATGGCAAAAACATTGTCAACTAAGATTAATGCCAGGATAAGGTTTAGCAGCTAGACCCTATTCTGACCTGGTTACGGTTCATGTTCTTTGACATAATCACATGGGTTTCTGTGTTATAGTAATGCTTAACCCTCTGCAGTCCATTTATTAAGTGCGTGTCAGGCGTGTCAGGTCCAATTTATTTTCACACGCGCAGTTAATTTTGGACGCGCTGTTTAAAAGCATTTTTTTTCCCACAGTCAAACGGGTTCAAAAGGCCCTGCATATCAACAAAGCACTCACTAGGCATCTCCAGCCCCGCCCCACCCCACCCTTTCGTTCGCTATAGCTTTCACATATGCTAAGAAATAAATAATAATAATAATAGTCGTACATACCGATCAATCATCTCCTGATCACTCGTTTTATCACCAAACTCCTCAATAATGCGATCCAAGTCATTATTTTATTAGTATAACATCTGAAAAAAGCTCTGCAAATGTCCGTGATATTCTCTGAGCGCTGATGCAGTCACAGCCAGCTTGTTTCCTTATGGCCACCCCTATCTGATCCCAGGGGCAAGTATGACTATTCATGAGATACGCCATATATTTTTTATATATATATATATATATATATATATATATATATATATATATATTTCGGCTTGTCTCGGCTCCTGTCGCTCCCACTCAGCCATTGAATGGCTTTCTCGGCTTTTTCCGGAGAAAAAACGACTAGAAACCCTTTTTTTGTGTCTTTTTGATGATGTCGGACAGGGTCCAACATTGGACCGGATAGGAATAATTGCAATGTCGGACCAGGTCCGACATAGGACCGCAAAGGGTTAAAGTTAATAGACGTGTTCTTCGTCTATACTTTTATTAACTTTCATCTCATAAGTAAATCTGACAGAATAACACTCTGTGCATGTAATACATCTAGGAAAAGAGAATTCTGTTCTTAAGAGCACAATCTTATTTTATATATACATCCCTTTTATCTATAAAAAGGAGTTTGAAGACATTGAATATACAGTTTAACATAAACGACAGTAGTAAAGAAAGAGACTGCTTGCATGTTTCATTGTTCAAACTGTCACTAGGTTTCTAATGTTAAGAATGCTTTACTTGCATTTTAGGACATTTTATTAGGTTATAATGTGTCATCAACCCATACTTGGTTTGAAAACCCATCTAATTTTAGTTGCCAGTCCAGTGCAACTCTAAACAACATCTCAAATTTGTTTCTGTACAAGTACTTCAGATTGTATACATATAACTATTATGATAAACAGCAGACTGAATGACTACTTTAGCAGGCTTTCCTTAAGCTGTCATTTCAAAATATTTAGTTACATTTGATTGCTTTCTAATTTTAGCACAGCTGCATTCCTTTACTCCTTGCCAACATTATATATATATATATATATATATATATATATATATATATATATATATATATATATATATATATATATAAAGTTTGAGAAAAAGGAAAACTGCTGTGTACCAAAATGATCAATAAGAAAAAAATAAAAAAAAAGAGAAAAGGATATTTCAGGTACTTAAAAAGGTAGAATAATTGATTACAAATCAATTATCAGGACGTTTCGGACTACAGGTCCTTCATCGGCTGAATACAAAAAAACAGTGCTTTAAGAAGTTGATAAAAAACAAACAAGTAGTCTTTTAAACAAAATTCCAGAATGTCGATGATGATGATCTCAGAACAGAATGTTCATTCCAAATGGCTCCAAAGTGCCTAGTTTGAAAATAAGTTCACATTCCTTTTGTTTCCTGACAGCATTAGTTCCATAGCATTGAAACATCCCACAAATTGTGATGTCTTCTATAGTGTGGTCATTTCTGTTAAAATGTCTGGTGACAGGAAATGTAGAGGTGTTAATTCATATACATCTCAGATGTTCCACGAAGCGGTCAGTCAAGCGTTGTTTTGTTTCACCAATATATAGCTTGTTACATTTGATGCAGCCAATGCAATATACTATTCCTTTACTAATGCAAGTATATATATATATATATATATATATATATATATATATATATATATATATATATATATATATATATATATAATTTGCATGGTGGAAGCTCACCGCCTTCTAATAAGTCATTTATATATCATACTGACATGTGAATCTTTATAGAAGTATGTAATACTTCTATAATCCCCCCATAGGCCTTGAGCCCCAATGTCACATGTATAGTAAAGATGATTTATATGTGTTTGAGTGCTTGTATAACGTTGCCCCCATGTTAAGAGTACCGGTATATATGTCTTTTACTGTGAGTAAAATAGGTGACGCAGTAGTAGGGTTTCCTTTAAAACACTGGCAGCTTTCAAGTTCACTGGTTTATTCTCCCAGTCTTGAACTTCATTTAACCTACAAAACTATTGCTGCTGTTGGAAGACATTTCCTTTGAGTGGCTGCAGTGATTTTCCTGACATTTATTGGCATTATGGGATGTTGCTTCCGATGTCTGCACATGTCTTCTTGTTTGTTAGGTGAGGAAAAAGGAGCGGAGAAACAGCCTCCATCTGCCTAAGTGTTTAATATCGTAGACTGCACATCTTGCTTTTATTTGTATAGATCTCAGTTTGGGGAATTATTTATTATTCTATAAAAAAGTTATATGTCCCAGTCTTTTGGAGAAAAAAAATGGTAACACACAAGCTCAGTTAAAAAAAAAAAATGTGTAAGCAGTCTTAAGCAAAACGCCAAAAAAAGTGTTTCTGTCATTATTTAGTTTATATGGAAGCCCATTTCTGCCACAAAAAAAAGCTATCTCATATTATGACTTAGTCGGAATTCTGAGACAGCTTTGGAGCAAAAAAAACAAACAACAATATGCACTTTCAGTTTAACACATAAAAAAATATGGATTTTCTTCCAAAGAAACAATATATATATATTGTTAGCCTCAGACTGACGTACTTCTCGGCCATCACTGCACCACATATCCCCCCTCAGCTCCAACCCTCGAGTTAGAGCAGACCCAGCCGAGAGGCAATGTGCTTGGGGTAGACCATCCGCATTCCTATTTACTGAACCAGCTCTATGTTTAATGTTAAAGTGGTATGGCTGCAAGGCTAAAAACCACTTTGTCTGGCATTCTTTCCTCTGTTTACACTCATCCACTTGAGTGGAGCGTGATCTGTCACCACAGAAAACTCTCTACCCAGTAGATAATATTTTAGGGTTTCTACAACCCACTTTACTGCCAAACATTCTTGTTCTACTGTGCCATATCACTGCTCCTTCTGTAATAATTTTCTACTTAGGTAGATTACTGGATGTTCCTCACCATTCATCATTTGTGACAACACAACCCCCAGACCCACATTAGAGGCATCAGTTTGTACTACAAATGGCTTTTTAAAATCTATTAATACAGAGTCACTACTAGTGGTGCAACAATTAATAGATGCATCGATTAATGATCATCTGGCCTTAAATTTCCCGAGCTTCGATTACATATTGGTGAATCGATACATTAAATTAGAACCCAGTTTCAAGTATCCTCTTGCCTTGAGTGCACTTCTTTTAGTGCTATTACGGTAGATAAACAAAGTCAGTGCATTGATAGGATACTCAATTTAGGTCTCTGCATTTGCGTTGGATATACCCCTGGTAAAATGAGTTGAGTTGCTTCACTGGTAAGTCTATGCATTTTTTTGCACTAAAAAGTGACAAGAACACAGCATATACCTTTTATGTTATGCATTAGCATTTCAAAGGAATGCCAATATTAAATCTACCGATTTACGTTCTTTTGTTTCAAACTATGTTGTGTTTGGATTATTTGGCAATATTATATAAAAAGAAGCTGAATTTAGTATGGTAGTTAAATTAGTCAGGATATGTGAGATTAATTAAAATGTTTCGCTTTGCTTTGGACATAAAATGTTAACAGCAGTGAGCAACCATAGTTCAGACAGAAATGACTTCTGTTAAAATATAGTATTTTTTTATTGTTATTACATTGTTAAAGGGACATCTGATGCAGGCGCATGCATATTATTTTCAGTTGTTAAAAACTCAAGTCCTTTGTATTTCTTTTTTTTCTAATTTGAATACAAGCGGTTCCTTTTTGTTTAACTATTATGCACAACAGTGTTTTTAGTTATTGGATCTTCTGTTAAAAAAAAACAGTAACACTTTATATTAAGGTGATGCTTATTAAGGTGATGCATAATATAAAGTGTTACAAAAAGGGTAATGTTTGTTCTTTTTTTTGAAAAATAAAATGTCAATGCATCAATTATCATTGATAAATGTCTATGCGATAATCAAATAAGAAATTAGGTTGCCGATTGCACCACTAGTAACTACACAATATGTTTCCCAACTGGTTAAAAGCTTTTTCAGCCTCTGCTGTTCATTTAACCATTGTCATTTCGGTTAATGGAACCGCAATTGTAGCAAAGTCCAGAATAAACCTCTGATAATACCCTGTGGATTCCCAAGAAGGCCTTATTTATGGGCCTTGGCCTGTCTTTTATGGCTTCCACTATGCTCACTTGCGGCCTAATTAACCCACCAGCAACAACATAGCCTAAATATTTGTTTCTGTTAAACCCAGATGGCACTTTTCAGGGTTAGCTGTAAGCCCTGCCTGATGTAAGCTGACTAATGCCTTGTTTCCACTGGTGGCTGTGGCCGTTCATGACCGGTGACAGCCATAAAAGGGATGTTTCCACTGCTGCCCACAATAGCCCTGGCCGTCTGCGGGTGTTTTTTATGGCCCATTTTGCTTTATCATACCTGATGTAGCCAGACTGCTGACAAAGGAACACATCATCACGTAGCAGAAAGTTTACAAACGAGAGGAGGCCATTCAGCCCATCTTGCTCGTTTGGTTGTTAGTAGCTTATTGATCCCAGAATCTCATCAAGCAGCTTCTTGAAGGATCCCAGGGTGTCAGCTTCAACAACATTACTGGGGAGTTGGTTCCATACCCTCACAATTCTCTGTGTAAAAAAGTGCCTCCTATTTTCTGTTCTGAATGCTCCTTTATCTAATCTCCATTTGTGACCCCTGGTCCTTGTTTCTTTTTTCAGGTCAGAAAAGTCCCCTGGGTCGACATTGTCTATACCTTTTAGGATTTTGAATGCTTGAATCAGATCACCGCGTAGTCTTCTTTGTTCAAGACTGAATAGATTCAATTCCATTAGCCTGTCTGCATACGACATGCCTTTTAAACCCGGGTTAATTCTGGTTGCTCTTCTTTGCACTCTTTCTAGGGTAGCAATATCGTTTTTGTAACAAGGTGACCAGAACTAAACACAATATTCTAGGTGAGGTCTTACTAATGCATTGTAAAGTTTTAACATTACTTCCTTTGATTTAAATTCAACACTTCTCACAATATATCCAAGCATCTTGTTGGCCTTTTTTATAGCTTCCCCACATTGTCTAGATGAAGACATTTCTGACATTTTTAGAAGGACATTTTCAGAAGGACATTTTTAGAAGGATTTGTGTTTTTTTTTTAAATGGGAAGAAGCAACCACAGCAGCAGTGACCACCGCCAGACACGATTTCCTGGGTGGACATGTCCACATCCCAGGCGATAACAAATGGCGAGTTGGACGCGTTCGTTGAGGCTTGGGCAAGCCAAGGGGGGTGGTGCCTCCTTTGCAAGCAGTATGGACATGCCATTGCAGATACAGGAGGTGCAGCCAGTACACCAGCAGCCAGAAACTGATGCCAGTGGCGCATCACCAAAGGACATCGACCAGGTCTACATTGTAGATGAGTGGTGCCCTGGTTGTGGTGAGTTAGGGCACACAGTGGCCATCTGTCCCACCCAATACCAGGGAAAGGAGTTGGCTGCCCGAGCGAGCCAGGACTAGACACCCCGGAGAAGCCGGAAGAGCCACCACCCTCAGGCACGGCCGCAGGGTGAAAGAGCCATAGACCCGAGCACCAAAAGAAACACTGCACTGTTGCCGGAGCAGATGTCCTAGAGGCAAATCTGGGACTGGCTGGTGGACCTTGAAGGGGACATGAAGAGGGACCTGTAGGCTCGAGAAGGGAAGCAGTAGGAAACTTGGGAGAAGCAGCACCACCCAGAGTCCTTCCAGGACATTGCAGCCATGATGCTCAATTACCTGGCTACAGACATGGGAGGGGCTTCACCATTTCCAGTTCCATCGGGTGGTGTTGTGTTTACTCCAGAGCCCATGAGGGAGGAGCCCAAGTGTCCAGTGCCCAAGAGGGGGGAGCCCGAGCATCCAGCACCCAAGAGGGGGGAGCCTGAGCTTCCTGAACCTATGAGAGGGGAGCCAGAGAGGGAGCTGAACTGGTGGTGTCTGGACTGTGGGGAGGGCGACCACCCAACATCCCACTGCCCAGACCAACAACCGAGAGGGAACTGTACCAGGTTTCAGTGCAAAAGGGAGAAGCCCAGTCGTCTCCAGAGAAAGAAATTGTATGTATGTGTGGCATAATAATGTACTGTAAGAGAAACACACACCACTAACGTGTAAAGGTAGTAAAATTAAGGTATAGTTTATTGCAGTAATAAAATACAATCAGAGTAGCTAGTTCTGGTCTCAGTAGAATGGACACGTGAGCCCCGGACGCTGGGTTGAGTCATCCTTTATACATAAGAGAGTTTCATCCCTCAAGCACAAGACATGCAGCATTTGAAATACAAACCATTTCCATATATGGTTGTTAATGAGTAGTTTAATTAATTTCTACATGCGTAACTCTCATAAATGTGTTATTATTAAGCTGATAATATACCGTGAGAATGGAAGACAGGATAGCATGACTCCAGTGGTTTTCATCCTTGCACGATAAGTTTTCGCCATTGTTATGGGTTTCTGTGAGATTCTGTGGAATTCTGCCTCTGTGTATCCCATGTCCCTGACAGTAAGCTCACAATAGACATTGTCAAAACTGCACTCACCCCTGACACATGAGAAGAAAAGACAAAAATTTATGCAAAAATCCTACACTTATAGGTTTTTTATATAAACCCTTTATTGTGCAATATACACTTTAATAAAGATTATAAAATTATCTTACATAAAACACATTTACTACAAGTGCACTAAGTATTTGGAGCCTTCTTGGTTCAGTTTTATCGGATTAAGCTGGTTGCAGACTCCTCGTTATCCTCGTCTGAATCACTATGTAACACAATTTTTGTTCCTGGGTAGTAAGTGTTATTTCCTAATTGCTTATGCCTCAAAAGTATAGAAAATGGCTATTATTCCACACAAACTTTGCTTTTGTGACCAGGACAGTGATATTTTGAAATTTACCTATTTCCAATGAGAAAACGGGCGAATTTGTGTCTTTTCGTTCACATAAAGTCAGAAAAAAACAACATATGAATCCAAATTAACATGTATTTATACTAAAGTAATACAAAAATGACTACAAAAGATTTAGAAGTGAGTAGTTTTTTGAGATTTACGATTATACTGTAAATCACTTTCACGAATCAGCCCCCAAATGTAGTCTCCCATCATGTTCTCGTTATACTGTCCTTGGTAGCGGCGTTCAAAGTCCAGTATATCCTGGTGGAAGCGCTCGCCTTGCTCCTCCGAGTACGCTCCCATGTTCTCCTTGAATTTATCAAGATGAGCATCAAGGATATGAACTTTGAGGGACATCCTACAGCCCATTGTGCCGTAGTTCTTCACCAGAGTCTCAACCAGCTCCACATAGTTTTCAGCCTTGTGATTGCCCAGGAAGCCCCGAACCACTGCGACAAAGCTGTTCCAAGCCGCTTTCTCCTTACTAGTGAGCTTCTTGGGGAATTCATTGCACTCCAGGATCTTCTTTATCTGTGGTCCGACGAAGACACCGGCTTTGACCTTTGCCTCAGACAGCTTAGGGAAGAAGTCTTGAAGGTACTTGAAGGCTGCCGACTCCTTATCTAGAGCTCTGACAAATTGTTTCATAAGGCCCAATTTGATGTGCAGTGGTGGCATCAGCACCTTCCGGGGGTCCACCAGTGGCTTCCACTTGACGTTGTTCCTCCCCACAGAGAACTCGGTCCGCTGTGGCCAGTCCCGCCTGTGGTAGTGCGCCTTGGTGTCCCTGCTGTCCCAAAGGCAAAGATAGCAGGGAAACTTAGTAAAACCGCCTTGGAGACCCATCAGGAATGCCACCATTTTGAAGTCTCCTATGACCTCCCAGCCGTACTCATCATACTTCAAGGCGTCCAGCAAGGTCTTGATGCTGTTGTAATCCTCTTTGAGGTGCACCGAGTGAACCAGGGGAAGAGACGGGTACTTGTTACCATTATGGAGCAGCACGGCTTTGAGGCTCCTGGATGAGCTGTCAATGAAGAGGCGCCACTCATTCTGGTTACAGGCGATTCCGATTGCCTCGAACAGACTGGTCACATTGTGGCAGAAGCAGAGCCCATCTTGACGGGTGAAGAAGCTGGAAAAAGGTTGGTGACGCTTCCTCTGATCTGCGACTTGCACACTTTCATCCAACAAGTTCCACTGCTTGAGCCTAGACGTCAAAAGCTCGGCATTGGACTTGGTGAGACCAAGATCTCTAATCAAGTCGTTGAGGTCTTTTTGGTTGGGGTAGTATGGGTTTCTCTCCTCAGCTCCACCTCTGAAATTGTCATCTGGATCTACAACGTCTTCCTCGCTCTCTGACTTGCTGCTCTCTTCTAAAGACGGCTGCTCTCTCTCCGGAGGAGTGGTTACGGGGAGCTCATGGCAGTGTGGCACCGGGGCGATGGATGAAGGAAGGTCCGGATACGTGATAGCAGGTGCATTCTTGCCAGTCCGACGTTTGGAAGGGTCCACCATGCAGAAGTAGCAGTTGCTTGAGTGGTCAGTGGGTTCCCGCCAAATTCTTGGGATAGCGAACTTCATGGCTCTCTTTTCCCCTCTGTACCATCCTACAAAAATACATTTATTTCACCCATGACTAATGTGTAAGAGATTCTCGCAACATTTTTCATATATGATATTTTTTTCAATAACATTGAAAATTGTAAAACATTTTAAAATTAAAAACTTTTACAATTTTAAAAATTTTAACAAATTTTATAACATAAAATTCCGAGCAACAATTGTCCATCTTACCTTCCAGAGTTTTTTTGCAGTGCTCGCAGGTGAAATGAGGTGCCCAGGGTTTGTTTTGATCCCCGACAGGCATGCCGAAATATGCCTTGTAGGCCTCACACTTGTAACGGGGCGAGATCTGTGCTGACTGTCTGTCACATGCATGGTACTGCAGGAAGTGGGCAGCAGCCTCGTAGATCCGCCTGTCAGTCATGACAGTGACACGGAGAGGTGGGGAAGAGGGTGTTTTGGCTTTCCCTCTCTCTGAGTGGCTGAGAGGCAGGTCTTGGAGGATTGCTGACCCTATAAGATAATGCTCTGTTGTTCCCTCAGCCTGCCCCTCTAAGACGAAATGAGCCAGCTGGCGGAAGCTCTACTGCCGGACCGAGCACAACAACAAATTAATTAAAAAGGAAAAGAAAAGTTCTTTTTAGTAGCGGGGAAAAACTTGGCAGAACCCCGAACAGTCTCCACAGGTTGAGGGAACGGGTGAGCATAGGACGGAGACCTGGGCCGTGTGGATAGCGACGGTCTGGGCAACGCTGCCGAGTGCAGCACCTTTATTTTGTAATTTTATTACTGTGTTTTATTTTCCCTTGCTTCTTTCGCCTTTTGTTTTCATTATTATTTTGAGCATCTGCGTGTGTGTTATGACCTGCCAACCTTTTTACCATTGCTGGTATTAGGTTGTGCTCTGGAGCAGTACCACAGTGCCACCTTGTGGTAAAAATAAATCAGTGCGCCTAAGCGGTGTTACAAATAAAGTTCTGTCTCCTCTGTGTCAGTGAATTGCCCACCACCCTTCCACACTGCTCTATAAGAAAACTTTAATGCAAGTAAATGCTGAATTTCATGAGGCAAAAAGACTTGTTCCGTGTGCGTGATGTGGAATAGGAACAGGTTTTAGACATTTTGCGAAATAATTTTGTTAGTTATTCAAACACAACATTTCAAAATGAAATCATCTGTTTCAAATTCATTTTCTGCAGCTCTTCGGATCCTACCCATATGGCCTCTGTATGCAAGTAATGCCTCGATGATGCCAGATAGATTTCAGCCCAGAAAAATGGGTTTAAATAGTCTATCAGTGGTTAAAGTCTGGTTTCCAAACAAACTAATTATCATTCACTTTTTAGTAAATATGGAGTGAATAAAGCTCATCTCATTATTCAGAGTGGAGTGCCTCATTTAAATACATTATCATGCATCAGATATTCATTCTGATTACAATAGTGTGGCAATATATATATATATATATATATATATATATATATATATATATATATATATATATATATATATATATATATATACAGTGCCGTGAAAAAGTATTTGCCCCCTGTCTGATTTTCTGCATTTTTGCACATTTTTCATATTGTATTTGGTCAGATTTTTTTGTGGGTTGGTAATATATAGGAGTCTGAGAGAAAAAATGACACCAAAGTTTGGCGCTTCTTTCATTTGTTTGGTGTGCAAGGTAAGCAAACATGCAATCTTCAGGTGTGAAAAAGTTATTGCTCCCCCTAGTTAACTCAACCCAATTAAAGGGATAATTAGGGTCAGCTGTTTGAGTACTTTGGTTAACAACCAGGCCTGAGTTGGCCCAGCCCTGCCCAATATAAATCTGACTAACTTTGGCCCTTACCATCAGAGTGAAGTTGTCAGCACACAGGTTCTAGAGGCACATCATGCCACGAACAAAAGAAATTCCTGAAGACCTCCGAAAAAAGTTGTTGATGCCTATCAGTCTGGAAAGGGTTACAAAGCCATTTCTAAGGCTCTGGGGCTCCACCAAACCACAGTCAGAGCCTGTAACAGGGCGAGCAGCCCTGTACATTGTTTATTTATTTTTAGATCGGGGTCTCCCCCTCCGCCCCTGTGCAGAGTGTTTTGTATTATTTATTTAGTTTTATTGTATTATATTTATGACGGCGTAGCGCCGTGTTTTGTTTATTTTTAAAACGTGTCCTGGCAGAGGCGAGATCGGTGCTCGTCCTCTGCCAGGAGTAATAATTAATAAACCCGTGCAGATTGTGGCCGAGGGGTAATAGGATGATTTACTAATTAGTTAAACCCCTCGGCCATGATATAAAAAGCCTGCAGCTCTCGGCACTCGGTGTGGGTGTTTTAGGTGGAGTGTTTAAGAGGATACGCGAGAGCGAGAGGAGATACATTTATTTAAAACGTACGGATCAGTGAAGGCAGTTGCTCAGCCTGACCGTATTTATTTTGTGTTCGAGATTTATTTTTGTTTACTTGTTTTATTTCTGCTCTGCGAGCAAGTGTTTATTTTTGTTTAAATATTTATTTATTTTTGGTTGCTTTAAATAAAACGGCGCCCGCGCCACTGCACCATACCTTTTTGTTTTGTTGTGCCTTCTTCTGCCGTGACGTCAGACCCTCAGCCATTCCTGTCACACGTGGTGTCCTGCGTGGGATTGCAGCGCCTCCAGGACGCAGGCAGAAGAGGGTACTGCATCTTTTTCATTTTTTTTTCATTTTTTGATTGTGTGGAGTGAAGAGGAGGAAGGAAGATGGGAGGAAAGAGGTTGGAGGAAGCTTCGTGGTGCCTGCACTTCACAGAGGTGAGGCACTACCAGAGGATATCCAGGGCTCATAGAGGCCTTGGAGAGGATGACCCAGATGGTCGACTGGGTCTACCAGGAACGAGAGGGGAGAGAGCGGAAGGTGAGGAGAAGGAGGCAGAGAGGGAACACGGACCTGGAATGGGAGGAGCCCGAATGTCCTGCGCCTGAGTGGGAGGAGCCCGAATGTCCTGCACCTGAGTGGGAGGAGCCCGAATGTCCTGCGCCTGAGTGGGAGGAGCCCGAATGTCCTGCGCCTGAGTGGGAGGAGCCCGAACGTCCACAGCCCAAGAGGGGGAAGTCGGTGCGTCCACAGCCCAAGAGGGGGGAGTCGGTGCGTCCACGGCCCAAGAGGGGGGAGTCGGTGCGTCCACGGCCCAAGAGGGGGGAGTCGGAGCGTCCACGGCCCAAGAGGGGGGAGTCGGTGCGTCCACAGCCCAAGAAGGGGAAGGCCGAAGGTCCACAGCCCAGGTACACGCCAGCAGAGGGAGCATACCTGCTGGTTCCACCTCCACCTCCGTGGGAGGACTGTGAGTCGCTCCCACCTCCGCCAGCAGAGGGAGCATTCCTGCTGGTTCCACCTCCACCGCCCTGGGAGGACTGTGAGTCGCTCCCACCTCCGCCAGCAGAGGGAGCATTCCTGCTGGTTCCACCTCCACCGCCCTGGGAGGACTGTGAGTCGCTCCCACCTCCGCCAGCAGAGGGAGAATACCTGCTGGTGCCACCTCCGTCTCCGTGGGAGGACGGTGAGTCACTCCCACCTCCGCCAGCAGAGGGAGCATTCCTGCTGGTTACACCTCCACCTCCGTGGGAGGACTATGAGTCACTCCCACCTCCGCCAGCAGAGGGAGCATACCTGCTGGTGCCATCTCCACCGCCGTGGGAGAACGACGTGTCGCTCCCACCACCAGCAGAGGGAGAATACCTGCTGGTGCCACCTCCGTCTCCGTGGGAGGACGACATGTCACTCCCACCACCACCACCGCCAGCAGAGGGAACATGCCTGCTGGTTTCCCTGTTGCAGCCAGAAGGGGAGGAGCCGCCTTCGCTGCCAGAAGGGGAGGAGCCGCCTTCGCTGCCAGAAGGGGAGGAGCCGCCTTCGCAGCCTGAAGGGGAGGAAGCCCTGCCGCCTTCGCAGCCTGAAGGGGAGGAAGCCCTGCCGCCTTCGCAGCCTGAAGAGGAGGAAGCCCTGCCGCCTGAAGGGGAGGAAGCCCTGCCGCCTGAAGGGGAGGAAGCCCTGCCGCCTGAAGGGGAGGAAGCCCTGCCGCCTTCGCAGCCTGAAGGGGAGGAAGCCCTGCCGCCTGAAGGGGAGGAAGCCCTGCCGCCTGAAGGGGAGGAAGCCCTGCCGCCTGAAGGGGAGGAAGCCCTGCCGCCTTGGCCGCCTGAAGGGGAGGAAGCCCTGCCGCCTTGGCCGCCTGAAGGGGAGGAAGCCCTGCCGCCTTGGCCGCCTGAAGGGGAGGAAGCCCTGCCGCCCTGGCCGCCAGAAGGGGAGAAGCCCCTGCCGCCTTGGCCGCCAGAAGAGGAGGAGCCCCTGCCGCCTTTACTGTCAAGAGGAGAGGAGCAGGAGCTGCCTCTACCTCCACCACCACCACCATTGGGAGAAGTGGAGCTCCTGCTGCCGCCTTCATGGCCAGGGGCTCCCCTCCCGCCGTCAGCATCGCCTTGGGTCGCCTGTGTCTCCCTTGCGTCTCCTAGGGTTGCTGCCGGTCCTGCGTCGCCTCCCGAGGGTCCGCTGCCATCGCCTCCCAAGGGTCCGCTGCCGTCGCCTCCCGAGGGTCCGCTGCCGTCGCCTCCCGAGGGTCCGCTGCCGTCGCCTCCCGAGGGTCCGCTGCCGTCGCCTGGGGTCGCCAGGGATCCTGCTTCACCTGGGGACACTACACTGTGGTCGGAGCCCCACGGAGGGGAGCTGCCGGCCATCAAGAAAGGGGGGGAGGTCAGGAGACCAGCTTCCCCAGCCGCACTTTTGCGGCAGGAGTTTGGGTGGTCAGAGCCCCACGGAGGGGAACTGCTGGCCATGAAGAGGAGGGGGAAGGTCAGGAGACCAGCTCCCCCAGCCGCACTTTCGCAGCAGGAGTTTGGGTGGTCAGAGCCCCACGGAGGGGAACTGCTGGCCATGAAGAGGAGGGGGAAGGTCAGGAGACCAGCTCCCCCAGCCGCACTTTCGCGGCAGGAGAGAGTGTGGAGGGAGCCCCGGAAGAGGGAGCTGCCGGCCACGAAGAATTTGGGGGTGCCGGAGATTCCACCATGACCACCCCCCGGAAACAACTTGCTTCCCCCTCTCCCAGGACATTGAGACTGAGGGGGGAGGTGGCCGTTGGGGCCATGTGTGCTTCGCACAAGGAGGGGGATATGTAACAGGGCGAGCAGCCCTGTATATTGTTTATTTATTTTTAGATCGGGGTCTCCCCCTCCGCCCCTGTGCAGAGTGTTTTGTATTATTTATTTAGTTTTATTGTATTATATTTATGACGGCGTAGCGCCGTGTTTTGTTTATTTTTAAAACGTGTCCTGGCAGAGGCGAGATCGGTGCTCGTCCTCTGCCAGGAGTAATAATTAATAAACCTGTGCAGATTGTGGCCGAGGGGTAATAGGATGATTTACTAATTAGTTAAACCCCTCGGCCATGATATAAAAAGCCTGCAGCTCTCGGCACTCGGTGTGGGTGTTTTAGGTGGAGTGTTTAAGAGGATACGCGAGAGCGAGAGGAGATACATTTATTTAAAACGTACGGATCAATGAAGGCAGTTGCTCAGCCTGACCGTATTTATTTTGTGTTCGAGATTTATTTTTGTTTACTTGTTTTATTTCTGCTCTGCGAGCAAGTGTTTATTTTTGTTTAAATATTTATTTATTTTTGGTTGCTTTAAATAAAACGGCGCCCGCGCCACTGCACCATACCTTTTTGTTTTGTTGTGCCTTCTTCTGCCGTGACGTCAGACCCTCAGCCATTCCTGTCACAGAGCCATATTGTCCAAATGGAGAAAGTTTGGGACAGTAGTGAATCTTCCCAGGAGTGGCTGTCCTGCCAAAATCTCTTCAAGAGCAAGGCGTAAAATGGTCCAGGAAGTCACAAAGAATCCTAGAACAACATCCAGGGATCTGCAGGCCTCTCTCGCCTCGGCTAAGGTCAGTGTTCATGACTCCACCATTAGAAAGACACTGGGCAAAAATGGGATTCATGGCAGAGTAGCAAGGCGGAAACCATTGCTCACTAAGAAGAACATGAATGCTCGTCTCCAGTTTGCCAAAAAGCACCTGGATGATCCTCAAGAGTTCTGGAACAATAGATGGTAGTCAACGAGGTGCAAAAGCAGGAGGAGAGGATGAGGTGTATAAAGGCCATTTCCCAGGCCAAGCAGGGAGAATGGGTGAGATGGGAGAGTGTGGAACAACGCAAGATTGGCTGGCAAGACCTATGGTCAATGGAACAGAGCAGGATCAGTTTCCTCATCAGGTCAACATATGATGTTCTCCCATCACCACAGAACCTAAACCTCTGGGTAGGAGAGGATCCCTCATGTCCTTTGTGTTCATCACCTGCAACATTAAGGCACATTTTGACAGGATGTAAGGTGGCTCTTAGCCAAGGACGGTTTACCTGGCGCTATGACCAGGTGCTGCGATGTTTGGCCTTAGCATTGGAAGACAAGCGTAACATGACCAATAAGTTGCCACCTGTTCCATCAAAACATTACACACAAAAGACAACATTTCTCCATCCAGGAGAGCAACCACAAAGAAAAGATGTAAAAACCAATCCTCGCCCAGGACAACTGGAAGCTTCTAGAGACTGGAAAATGCTGGCAGATGTTGGTCAACGGCTTATTTTTCCACCTGAGATTGCCACCACTAACCTTCGACCAGATATTGTCTTGTGGTCTGGATCAGCATGCCTTGTTCACCTGGTAGAGTTAACAGTGCCATGGGAGGATGCTGTAGATGAGGCATATGAGAGGAAGAAACTGCGCTATGCTCAACTAGCCACTGAAGCGGAACAGCGAGGATGGAGAGTCCGGGTTTACCCAGTGGAGGTGGGTTGTCGAGGATTTGTGGCACACTCTACAACCTGGTTTCTCAGAGATGTCGGATTCAGTGGCCAAGAGTTGCATTGCACAGTGAAGAACTTATCTGAAGCAGCAGAGAGGAGCAGCAACTGGCTGTGGTTGAGACAGAGAGATTCTGACTGGGGATCTCAAGCACAATAGAAAGAAAGAAACGCTGATGTACAGGTAAGTAAGCTGGGCTGAGTTGAGTGGGGGACGGAGGGGGGTGATTCTGGGATGCCAGAATCACCGTCAAGCCCTCTTGAGGTGTCGTGGGCTAGTCGGCGAAACACCGAGGATGGAAGGTGCCCATTTGAAGACCCCAGAGATGTACCCTACTTAGGTCAATCCAGACCGTTGTCATGCTGATGCGCTGGGGAGACCACACTGTGGTTGATCCCCGGAGCCAGCATCGCAGCCGTTGTGTGTGCTGATGCGCTAGGGAGGCAAAATAAGCTGATCCCTGGAGCCAGCATTACACTTCAGCCATCAACACCTGACAGAAGGATATCTACATCATCATATGGAAGGAAGCGCAAATGGATGGAGACAGCTATGGATCACATTAGTTTACTGTAAAGCTACGTCTTAGTTGGTGCTTATCTTGGTGAGAGCCGAGTTCAAATCAGCATGAAGTTTTAACATTTACTCTCGTGTAATGGAAATCATGGACAGATGAGTAAAAAGTGGAACTTTTGGCCGACATGGGCCCCGTTATGTCTGGCAAAAACCAAACACTGCATTCCACAGTAAGAACCTCATACCAATGGTCAAGCATGGTGGTGGTAGTGTCATGGTTTGGGATATATATATTGTGGCAAAGTGGTAGCGGGACGCTATATAAATTACATGCGGTTGGGTCTAGAAACCCCTGACTGTGATTAATTTATACTTTGCCTGATGTTTATTTTGGTTTTGGTCAGTTGTACTTTGGGTTTCCACCACTAATGGCAGCTGCTGTGTGAAGGCTGCGGTGAATTGCTAGTACTGAGTCAGACAGAGATTGGGTGGGAGACAGGAAGTTCCACCCCTTTTAGGAATATAAGGAAACTGGCAGGACTCAATAAGGGGGCGAACCAAGAAGTACTGGAGTGGTGCATGGTTTGCAACAAACTATGACTGGTGAGAATCAAAGAAAGAAAAATAGCTGCTTTAGTTGGTTTATTGTTTTAGTGTTTACAATTGTGTATTGTTAGCAGAGAAAACCACAAAGAGTTAGATGTATTATTTTTGAAAGAGCTCAGTTAGCAAGGGGATGGCACTGACTGAAAAGAAGAAACAAATAAATAAAATTAAACTGTGGACAAGGGTTTATAATAATACTTGTCCGAAGTACTGTGTTGGTGTGTCTAACACGAAGCTTGCAAACCTGGACTGGATGAAGAAACACGGAACCAAGCAATTTATCAAAGCAAATAATGCGAGTACCGCTTTGAACCTCACCCTTATATTTTTTGGTAATTGGTAAACGTGTGTGGTTTTTATTAGAGTTAGTGCAGAAGACAAGACAAAGAATAAACAAAGCATAAGGTTGTATTGAGAAGTGTTTTATTATTCGGGACCCTGAAAAGTAAATAAATACAACAGAATTTGTAGGATATGCTCCACATTCTTCTCTTTCTTTCTCTTCAGAACAACCATGAAATAACCATGCAGCAGCTTGCACCCAATCTGCATTTTTTTCACAGCGATTATGCTAAATCTTTGTTAGTATAGCGTTAAACCCAGGAAATCCCTCATCTGCCTCTTATTTATGGGCCGGGGCCATTTCTGTATAACCTATGACCAATGGTATACCCCAAATACTTAGCCTCTTCTAGTCCTATTGTACATTTTGCTGGGTTAGCTGTTAAGCCTGAAACCCGAATGGAGTTCAATAATGATTGAACTTTGGAAAGATGACTCCCAATTTGAACTACATATTACTACGTCATCTAAATAAGTGGCAGCATACTCTCTATGTGGCTTCTCTATGTAGAAAATGCAGTTTTCTCTTTAGCGTTATCAGTGAGTGGAACCTGCCAATAGCCCTTAATCAAGTCTGACGTGGTAAGATAGCGTGCTTTACCTAGGCAATCTATCAATTAGTTGACCCTAGGCATAGGGTAAGTGTCGAATTTAGACACATTATTTAGTTTCCTGAAATCATTACAAAATCTGACTGAGCCATCTGGCTTTATCACTATAACTACTGGGCTGGCTCACTCACTGTAAGACTCCTAGATTATGCCCATACTAAGCATAATTTTAACCTTGTCTCTGACGGCTTTTCTCCTCGTCTCAGGTAAACTATAGGGTTTCAAGGTTACTCGTTGCCCTGGTGCAGTTATAATGTCATGTTTTAAGACATCTGTCTTCCCTGGAACGACCAAGAAGACATCCTTATTTTCCCCTAAAAGTTCCCTGACGTCCTGTTATTACTTACCTGACAGCTATTTTAACATAACATACTGCTCTGCTTTGTTATCAGTACAGACAGGAGCACTTGCAGTCACCAGTGCATCTCTTATCTTTCTATGCCTTAAAGCACATTCACATGATAGAGTTCCTCTGGTTTCCTTCTCCCTGGCTGATGCATATTGTCATTTGCCCATTTTTTCAATTATTTCATATGGACCGTGCCATGTCGCTAAAAACATTCTCTCTACGGTAGGAACTAAAACCAAAACCCTATCCCCCGGCTGAAAGACCCTCACTCTGGCTCTACGATTGTAAGTATGTCTTTGTGCTTCTTGAGCCTGTCGCATGTGATCCCTTACAATTGGCATAACGGCAACGACGCGATCTTGCATTTGTGAAACGTGTTCAATAATGCTACGATAAGGTGAGTGTTCCTGCGCCCAGGTTTCTTTGGCAATTTCCAAAAAATCCCAGTTCTTGCCGTCTTTGTCTATCACTTTGTGTAACCTGGATTTCAGGGTTTTGTTAAATCGTTCAACCAATCCGTCCATTTGTGGATGATAAACAGAAGTCCTTAAATGTTTAAAGGTGGGGTGCAATGACATTAAAAAAGTCATTGTTGAGTGCAGCTAAACTTTATATACATGTCCTGAAAGTTTCAATCACATTTGTTACTTATAAAGTGGAAAACAAGGCACATTTGTGGTTCGACCGTTTTCAAAAACCTTCGAGACCTCTACCCGGAACAGCGCGCGTGCGTGACATCACACCAGGACACTCACTGGTGTAAACAAATGCACTAGATGGAGGACAGAAGTGAAAATGATGTTACCGGTTCGGATGTTTTAGCATCTTAAATCAAACAGATCAGAAATGTTGGTCTTGTGCTTCATTTATATTGGCTTCACAATGTAAAAAAAAAAAAGCTTGTTTGCATTTGCACTTACTTCTCTCTCTTGTAGTCTGTTGATGGTAAATTAGCAAAATTTTTTGTGTGTGCCAGAGTTTCAAGTTTTTTAATTCAGACAGTGAATTTATTTTGTAGAGTATCGCTTGATTTTTGCATCTATGCATCCATGCTGTAGCGCATTACTGGAATTTAGTTATTAATCAAACAAGAGGTTAAATTGTATCAATTGTATCTTTCGACTACTCCACAGTCAAATAAAGGCGAGGGAGCTCTAATTATCTCCCGCACAGGTATTTAACTGGGCAGAACATCAGTGACTGATAGGAAGTAGGAAGTGTTCAGGTTCACAGTAAAAACAAGACATAGACCCTGAAGTATTCTGACCCTGAAGTTTTAGTTATTGTTACATTTTTAATAAGATGTTAATAAGATGTTCATAATAAGATGTTCAATAGTTCAATAGTGATAGGATTTACTTGAGGTAACACCAGACTTTACATAATAGTACAGTCAATTACACAGCGTCACACACACACACAACCCGATAACCTTCACTGTCTATGTAGGCTATGCCTCGCTGCAAAGGTTCTTAGTCACTCGGTCGGCTGACACCCTTTAAACATAATCAAATAAACAAAAAAGAATACAGACTATACCGTCTTTGTTTCGAGACACAAAGAACAAAAAAAGGTGCGTTCTCCCAGCTCTCCGTACAAAATAGCCAGTCTCTCGTTTCTTTATTGTAGGGTTTTTAAAAGCAGAGCAATAGACACAGAGTGATCAGCTGCAATTTAACATCCAAAACAAGTACAATAATACCTGTCAACTTATGAAAACACGAGAACCAGCGATCTCCTTTTTCAGACTTACTGCACAACTTTCTCTGAACAAATCAATATAATAATTCTTACATATACAGTAAATAACACTTTATTCTTAACTTGTAGCCTATTAGAATCTGATATAGCCTACATCAACATCATAAAGTAGCCTAAGACATTTTTGCAAGTTGGATGGGGAAAATAATAATAAATAAAAAGCTGAAGTTTATGTTAAGATTGGCAATCTAAATAATCCGGAGGCAGAAGATCTTATGTGGGAATGTCCCAACGAAATCGAGAGACTTCACAGGAATGCATACGAGAAAGTGACATTTTATCAGATTATTTATTTATAATGTTAATGGGAGGTTGTTGGCTATATAATAGTGTAACTTTATATATATTTTCATCAAACAGTAAGAGATAATTATAATGAAATGATAGGATCATGCCCTCACCCTGTTTACCTCTCTTTTCCTGGCAGCCGCTCGAGTCCCGATGATTTTACTTTTTTTTACTAGAAGAAGATGCTGCTGTCCTGCAGGTACCATCCATAAATGGATGGTACTGCATCCTTATTTAATGTAACTTTTTTAACCCCTCTTGAACATCATTAAATTAATAAAGCTGTCTTCAGTAAAGTGGGTGCTGCATATGCAGCTGCTGTTGGGTTCAGCATCCCAATTCTGGTCCTCCCCACGAACTTCACACATTGCCTGCATCGTACCGGCTCTTTAGGAAACTCGTGGAGAGATACCAATGGCCCTGCTGTGTTGGAGCAGCCATATATTACACACCTATTTACCATGGTATCTCTCCTCTGGGTGTGTTGTGTTTTGGTGAGCGGTAATGCAGGAAAGCAGCGGGCGGGATGGCGAGCTTGTCCTGGTGTGACATCACGCATAAATTAGCCGCAGCTTCGAGTGAGCTGGACTTTTCATAGAGGTGTCAACTTCAGAGTTGTTTTTTTATACACTTAGCGTTAAAACCTATACATTAAAACTACACAGATACTTTTATTGCCCTACCAACAGTACTATACAAGTGAATAATCGAATATTACCAGTATGTGTTGGTGCCCTCTAGCAGATTTCCCTATTGGTCCTATTAGGTCCATTGCAATCCTCTCAAAGGGAACCTCAATGATTGGCAATGGCACTAACGGCCTGCAAAATGCCTTAAAAGGAGCTCTCTGCTAACATTTGGGAAATCAGCGTGGACACCCAACCAAAGAAAAGGCCTCAGAACTCTCTTAGTTTTATCCACCCCCAGATGTCCACCCACATATGACTATGAGCTAAATCCAATATAGTGCATCTATACTGCTGTGGTACAAGCAGTTGTCCTACAATATCGACTCCTTTTTTTCTATGTGATAGAAAATATTATTCTTTAAGATAAAGATAAGAGAGCGGAATGTCTGGGTTTACCAGAGTGCCATTTATTATTGTTACTGTTTCTCATGTCGTTTGTAATGTGGGGTCACTCAATTGGGTGGTACCAAGATTTGACACCTAAATTAGCAACGTCTAAGTCTGAACCTGTGGGTTGTGTGTTCGCCTCGTGGAAGGCGTGCAGTCCAGCAAGCAGACGTGTGTGTTTACCAAGCAAGAAAGAAAGAAAGAAAGAAAGAAAGAAAGAAAGAAAGAAAGAAAGAAAGAAAGAAACCAAAATTTTGACTCAGTGACGGTTAAAAGAGAGTGACGCATATCTGATTAATTCATTTTGACCCGTTCCAAGCCTTGTCCATTTTTCAGGGAACACAAAAAAGATACAATGTCAAAAATACATAGCTGAAAGGACTGTTTTAAAATAAGTAGGCTTCCAATTAGATATAATGTAGTGGGTTTTGTTGGTACAGTACTATATTTTCAACAGAAGAAGTATTTCAATTCAGAACGATATGATTCTGAAAACATCAGTTGCCAAAAGAGACGACTGTGGACACGTGAACTGTAACACAGTACCTACTTTTAAATTCGGTACATATTGTAGCAATATGTCAAATTACCCATGAATAATCCAAGAGCAAAATGAAATAAAAATGTTACCCATGCACAGAACTGCGTACAACATAAAAGGCAATTCAATTTGGCAAAAGATTACAAAAAACAACAACAGTTTCCAAAATTAAAACAGTATCCAAAGTCTGTATTGAAAATTACAGAATATAGTGCTCGATAAGGCCCTAATGTAACAGTTCACTTGAAAATGAAAATGCACAAAAGCAACTAAAGATTACAGAGTTAAAAAAATGGTTTTACATTACCGTAGCTTGTCTCGTTCTTTTTGTTGCTGCTGCATTTCCGTTAGGTGAAACAGGAGGGAGCATTATGTAACTGCACAATAAAGACAAACTAATTTGCGCATAAATTGTAACATTAAAGAGTTGGCCTTTGTATCAGAAAACGGGTGACGGAATCGGAAATCGCATGTGACGTGTAAGTGCATGTGACAGAGATTGAATGATTGAATGGTGTTAGATCTCCCTCCCGACCTGTGAGGGTACTGTGTAAAAGGAACAGAGTACCCTTAACTAAATGGCATGACAATTTATTCCTTGGGTTAGGTGGAAGTCGGTCATCTAGAAAAGGGGTGGAGCTACGGTACCCAAACTCAATGACCCGGATGGGAAACCGCGTGGCATCCGCGGATTGGAGGAGTGGATGCGCTCGTTAACCTAGGGGTCATGGGGGAGGGTATATAAGGGGTCGTAGTGTAAGTGATCTGTTTTTTGGTAAATGGTTAGATACAACCTACAAAGAGCCTGTGTTACATTGCTGAAAACTGTGAGTTTTGTCTTGTGTGTATTAGTGTTTGTCTTAAACTAGACTACCCATAACATGATCCGGAGCTGTAGCGAAAGCCAGCATCAACCCGGACATCACTTTCACCTCTGCATTCACAGAGAACTGTATTACACCACTATCACCTATTCACTGTCACTAAAAAACTGTGTTTGTGTTTTGTGTTTAGTGTTGGTGTACGAAAACTAGACTTTTAGTTACAGGTCAAACCCGGGGATTACAATTACCGAGTGATACACGCCGCTGTATCACTCCACCATTATTATTTACAGGTGTTCGCCATAAGGCTGTGGACATTGTTAATAAACAGGCTGAGGAAAGATGCAGAGAGGAGAGGTACACAGTTCTGATCGAGAGGGTCGGGCTGGCGGGACCGCACGCAGCAGCAGGACCCGTCATGGTGGCCCTGAAGACTAGGACGCACAAAATGACAGTGGAGGATGACCCAGAAGCATACTTGGTGGCATTTGAGCGGCTGGCTAACACCGCGTCATGGCCCCGAGAGTTCTGGGCAAGCCAATTAGGACCCTACTTGATTGGAGAAGCACAGGCAGCTTACCAGGCTATGTCTGATGATGACGCCACTCAATATGACCTGGTAAAGCTGGCCATTCTCCGCCGTCTTAACATCACAGAGGAAACCCACGGTGTGAGGCTCAGGGAGTACAAAAGGTCCCCGAATACAAGCCCCAGGGTGGTCGTGCAACAGCTCTGTGACCACATGGTACACTGGCTCACCCCTGCGTTGAAAATGAGTGCACAGATGGGTGAGGCCATCATAATTGACCAGTTTTGCCATGTGGTCGGCGCCGAGACCCAAGCGTGGATATACGGTGCCACAACCCCAGTCCAGGCTACTCACCGCTCCAGTACAGCGGAGCATCCGAGCACCTCCTCCTCTCTCTACTCCATCACCCCCACCACCGGGATGGGATCATCGACCTCCTAGACCGCCGGCCCCAATGGGCAACCTTGCCTCCCCTCCATGGAGACCAAGGTTGTCCCCCAGCTGAGGTAGAGGTGCTGCACCTGCCCTGTTGCCATACCAGCAACGGGACAGATACCTAACCAATGTACCCTCCTTCCCCCCTACCTGTTTTAGGTGCCGGGACATCAGCCGGGACATCAGGCCAAGTCATGCCCATCTCCCTTAATCAGGGATGTCTACACACAATGTGTAAAAATGCACTGATCATCATTCTACAATTTTTCTGCCTTTATAAATCTTTCCACTTGGCACGTTTAAACAGATAAAAACTGCCTTTAAATGGAACCCATAATGTGAATATAGCATTTTATTGTGTTTCAAATCTGCCAAGCCCTTGATGATTCCCAAAAGTGGTTGTTTAGCCAACTTCTTTCAGTCAAGATGAGCAAGAACCTTGACAGACAGGATTGCCTTTATTATTAGGGTTACCAAACATTCCGGGAAAACTAGGATTGCCCCAGTTTTCATCCTTAATTTTTTATCCAGGTCAGAAACAGTAAAATTGTTCAATCGTCCCGGTTTATTTTTTGTACTCACAACTTAAGTAATTTATTTAGTGGTGTCAGTGCCATGCAAAGATAAAATCAGCAATCTTCTGAATTATGTGTTTAATAATTGTGATCATTGTTTAATAAATTCTGTTTAGCTTTTTGGACCATCACTCAATTAAATTATATCACCCTGCAGACATTTCTACAGAAACATATATAATGTGTTTATAATTAGCCACAGACAGACATTACTTGTATTAGTCTAAAACAGTGTGGTGCAACACCGTTGTTAATGTTATTTATTAGGCAGCAGCGGTGTGACGGACAACCCTGAGTCACCTGCTCACTTTCAGATGCAACAGAGGCCAGATTTTAAATATAGTTTCCCAAGGTGAACATTGTGTGTTAGATTACTGTGCCACCAGTACTGCTTTTGCTAAATCTTTATTTGGCTAATTTTCCACCAAGGGCTTATTAATATCTCTGTAAATCTTTCAGCTAACTGACCGGAACACAGTAAAACACACACACACACACATATATATATATATATATATATATTCTTTTTATGTGTTGGTATTGTATTATTAGATAAGCTCCTTAGTTGAGTAACACACTGTGAAGTAACTGAATGGATAGTTAAATAAATTAACTGACTGAAAAATTACAGAATTAATACAGCTTCTTACTGCTGCCAAATTCCTTCCAGCAATGACATGCATTTCTTCACATTTATTTATGTACCTGTAATTATTTATAGCTTTGAGTATGACTTTAATAAATAAAATACAGGATTTTTTTTTTTAATGTACATGATATAACATCTCTTCTTGATAATTTACTTTTAATACATGGTTACAGCTTGGGTTTGGATAGATGAGTTTTGTGCCCCCTTCCCAGATGGCTGGCAAACCATATAGAGTATGATGGAATAGTGCTCTTTACCTGATTTTGCTTTTCAATTGACATTTCAAACCTTGCCTTCAAAAACAAATATATATCTAATGCTTCCTCTACTTGATCTGTAACCTGAACTCTCAAATTATGATAAACTAGATTTAACTTTCACAGCACAAGTGAAAGGCCACCTGTTGCCAGAATGTCCATATTCCTTGTTGGCTGTCTTGTAGCTGTCATCACTTCAATACAATCTGTCCAACACACTGGAATATAATGAATATATCAGGAGTTGGAGGTCAGCCATCAAAGTACATCGAAACTTGGCTCAGGAGTGGTGTCAGCATGAAGGCCCCGGCCTAAGGTCTTCAGCAAAGGATTTCTGCACCACTTGATTTGTTTGCATAGGGTTTGTTTCTGTTAGACTGAGCATATTTATCTAGAGTCTCCTTGACAGCCCATTCAAACACTTTCAGTTTGGAAAGTGGTGTTCTCCTGCTAAACGTTATCCAACTGATACTTGGTGTGAAATGCCAGTGTCTCACATTAATGTGCATGTTTGTTTGTGTTCTAACATAATAAGAGGTCCAAAAGTATTTACTTAGAAAAATAGGGCACTGTGGTGTTTAAATGTTTGGTACAAGAGTAATATTTGTTATTGCTGAATTTGAAAGACCGTCAGATTTTTTACAGTGTAAAAAATTATTTATGGATAAGTCAGGGTATTAAAAGCACAATGTATTTAAAACAATGTACTAATGTTTTTGTACTTAGCATGTTTTCTAACTCATTTTCATAGTAACACAGGGTGGTGTTGTGTGGCAGTTTTGAACTGAATATGTGTACTCTGTCATTGGATATAGTACATACTGTAAATAGAACAGCAAAAATATAATTCCACTGAGGATTTCACAGACATATTTAGTATGCAAAAAAAGAAAATAAACCACATCATCACAAACGTGTATATTGCCTATTATGTTAAAAATACTTCTCCCACTTCCTTGACTACAGCTATAACTCTCACCGTGTAGAAACAGCACTGCCGGTGTCATGTCAAATTTCACCCCACACTCCTCTATAAATGTACATAAACGTTATTAATACACGTTTAAACAACGACTCTATCGGTAGTGTGTAAAAATAGATACATTTAATCAAAATGTATTCTAGGTTGTTTTTTTTCAATACAGTATTACAAATAATATACTATATATGCACTTGGTTAATTTTCCTTATTCTAGTATTACTTTTTAGTTGTCTTTACGTTGCAAAAAACTGCGTCAGTATCTTTCTTAAAAAAATGCTACTGCATGAAAAACTAGTGGAAAATGTAGCAAATGAGCAAAATGATACCAAATATACGTTAGCTAACTTCAAGCCTTGAAACATTGTTTACTATGAGGCATTGTATGAGAAAAATAAATCCAACTTAAAAAAATAAAACCGTTTATGCAACAGTTCCTTTAAGACGTGAATTCAAAAGGTAGTTTTAAGCGAGTTATTTATTTTTTAAAATGTAATTACTAATATATTTTTGTAATGTAAATTGCTGAGACTTTTTTTGATGTAGCACGAGACATGAGTCAAATTTGTTATAAAAGTTATAAATTGTCCATGTTTCTTTTCTACTGCAATATAGTCACTTAAAAATATTATATTATTAGTTTTAAAAAGTTACAATTACAACAAAAATATCAGTTATCACACATGTGTTGGTCAAACAAGTCCATATTTGGAAAAATGTATTTGCAACCATCGCACTGGTATTGGAGGTCAGCCATGTTTTAACCTCCAGCAAGACACCTCTGAACTTAACTCCCTAGCGCTACGAAGCGCTCGCAAAGTGTACATCGTTCAATAGGAAAAACCATGTAATGCCTTGGGGCGCTCTGTCTATTGAACGCACTCCTGTTCAAACAGTCCTTGGTTGTTGGTGTTAGCATGGATTGTGGTTGCAGACACTGCTGAAAGAAACCAAGGAGTAGAGGTAGCTAAGCTGGATATACAAAGGTAAAACTAAAATTAGCCTTTTGGTTTATTATTATTTATTTCTTAGCAGACACCCTTATCCAGGGTGACTTACAATTGTTACAAGATATCACATTATTTTTACATACAATTACCCATTTATACAGTTGGGTTTTTACTGGAACAATCTAGGTAAAGTACCTTGCTCAAGGGTACAGCAGCAGTGTCCTCCACCTGGGATTGAACCCACAACCCTCCGGTCAAGAGTCCAAAGCCCTAACCACTACTCCACACTGCTGCCCTTTTAAGAAATAGGGGAGCAGAAATTATCCCCCTCCTTTCATAGTCAGGGCCTAAACACGTGAAATCACCCAAGTTAAGGCAGGCCTCAGAGAGAGCTAGGTTTTTGTTTTGAATTTTGTGGGGGGTTTTTTTTGTTTGCATTTAAAGTGCCAGTCGCCCTATTTGAATAAAAGAACACTTATTCACTGCACATTCACTGCAGTGTGGAGTAGTGGTTAGGGCTCTGAACTCTTGACCGGAGGGTCGTGGGTTCAATCCCTGGTAGGGAACACTGCTGCTGTACCTTTGAGCAAGGTACTTTACCTAGATTGCTCCAGTAAAAACCCAACTGTATAAATGGGTAATTGTATGTAAAAAATAATGTGATATCTTGTAACAATTGTAAGTCGCTCTGGATAAGGATGTCTGCTAAGAAATAAATAATAATAATTATGTGTCAGTAGTCTGCCTACAACTCAGAAACCATGGAAATTCTGAATATGTGTATATATATATATATATATATATATATATATTAGGGCTGTCAAGCGATTAAACAAAAAAAATCTTAATCGCATATTAAATTGATACAATTACTACATCCACCATTTTTAATTTTATTACGGATGCTATTGTTATTATTATTATCCTTAACTGTAAATAAAAGCGTTTAAAATTTATTTATTTATGTATTTATTTAACCAGGAAATGCACCGTCACCAAAATTTACTAGGGCCAATAATTTAGAAATTACAAATACAACCAACATAATAAAACCTGCGGTTCAAGCTTAATCAGCAGCATACAGAAAATAGAATAAATAGATTATCTATTTTTAAATGTGATTGTGGACTGAAATAAATTATTATTATTATTATTTTAATTACAATTATAAATATGTAACTACAGTAAGACCTTCTAGGTTAATATCCCAAAAGTAGACAAATCTAAATCTAAAACAAAATGGCCAAAATGGTTTAATAGATCAATTAAAAAAAATATTCAGCGAAAAAAGGCACTTTACAGAGCATTTCAAAGGGACCAAAAACAAAGTACACAGAAAGAGTACTTGGAACTGCAAACACAAGTCAAAAAGGAAGTTAGAAAGGCCAAGAGAGAGATAGAAATCAATATTGCTAGGGGGCTAAAACCAATTCCAAAATATTTTTCCAATATTATAACAGCAAGAGAACATTCAAAGAGGAGGTTAAATGTCTAAGAGACACAAATAGCAAAATCATAGATGAAGGAAAAAAAATAGCAAATATATTAAATGATTACTTTTCACAGGTTTTTACAAAGGAGGACACGAACAACATGCCCTACATGTCGACCGTCCTATCCAGTTTTAAATAACTTTAGCATAATAGTGTTAAAGGGACTAGGAGCTCTTAAAATAAACAAATCCCCTGGGCCGGATGAGATTCTCCCAATAGTACTCAAAGAAATGAAAGAAGTTATTTACAAACCGCTAACCAAGATCATGCAACAATCTCTTGACACAGGGGTTGTACCGACAGACTGGAAAATAGCAAACGTAATACCGATCCACAAAAAGGTAGAAAACAGAAAGTACTGATTAGAGGAGAAACCTCAAAATGGAGCGAGGCAACCAGTGGTGTACCACAGGAATCAGTATTATGTCCTCTGCTATTCCTAATCTACATTAATGATTTAGATTCTGGTATAGTAAGCAAACTCGTTAATTTTGCAGACGACACAAAAATAGGACACATGGCAAATGAAATTTAATAGAGAAAAGTGTAAAGTATTGCATGCAGGCAATAAAAATGTGCATTTTAAATATCATATGGGAGATAGTGAAATTGAAGAAGGGAACTATGAAAAAGACCTAAGAGTTTATGTTGACTCAGAAATGTCTTCATCTAGACAATGTGGGGAAGCTATAAAAAGGCTAACAAGATGCTCGGATATATTGTGAGAAGTGTTGAATTTAAATCAAGGGAAGTAATGTTAAAACTCTACTATGCATTAGTAAGACCTCACCTAGAATATTGTGTTCAGTTCTGGAAGCCTCGTTACAAAAAAGATATTGCTGCTCTAGACAGAGTGCAAAGAAGAGCAACCAGAATTATCCCAGGTTTAAAAGGCATGTCGTATGCAGACAGGCTAAAAGAATTGAATCTATTCAGTCTTGAACAAAGAAGACTACGCGGCGATCTGATTCAAACATTCAAAATCCTAAAAGGTATTGACAATGTCAACCCAGGGGACTTCTTTGACCTGAAAAAAGAAACAAGGACCAGGGGTCACAAATGGAGATTAGATAAAGGGGCTTTTAGAACAGAAAATAGGAGGCACTTTTTTTACACAGAGAATTGTGAGGGTCTGGAACCAACTCCCCAGTAATGTTGTTGAAGCTGACACCCTGGGATCCTTCAAGAAGCTGCTTGATGAGATTCTGGGATCAATAAGCTACTAACAACCAAACGAGCAAGATGGGCTGAATGTCCTCCTCTCGTTTGTAAACTTTCTTATGTTCTTATGTTCTTAAAACCATGTGCAAATGCACATTGATCGAGTTTAATTTAATTAATTGTTTGATTACTAATTATCCCCTGCACCTGGCTATCAAATTAGAGCCAGGTGCAGGGTATTTAAACGAAGCAGCCAGTTTGTTCAGGGCTGCTGGTGTGTATTGGAGCCCGCTTGATAGTGTGCTCAAGCGCAAGAAAAAAAAGGCAGTGTAAAAACCTGTGTGTTTTTGTTTTGCAGGTAAACAGCTTAGCTGTCCTGCAAGATAGTTTAGGTTCCTGTGTTTTAGTTACTGTTATTTAGTTATTATAATCCAGGGCTGGTAATGGAACGTGAAACAAGCAATGTGATTGGTCAAGCAAGGTTCCAGCTGTCTGTATATTGGATGGATACAGACAGTTAAAGCCTTGTCACATATTCTAAATCACTGCGCTGCCTCAAAGTTTAAAGTATCGGTAGCCATCTTGCTTACACTATTAACTACTATTTATAAAACACAGTGAGACACTTCATTTGTATGTTTTTTACAATAAAACACAACAGAAACCTGCACTTCATTTATTAATTAATCAGGGATTTACTGGAACTGAAATATAAACATAAATATAAGTTGCAACATGTATGTTAAAAGTGGCATACTTGAGAAAAATGAGCTGAAATTATTCAACCACAAGCTAATTAGTTAGTAAAATATTCATAAACAAAATTAGTAAACAAAATCAACAGATGAGTAAATTTGGTTTAGGCCAGAGTAGATTAACCCAGCCAGGTGTTATATGAGAGCAATGAGTTGAGTAAGATGGGTGATGTTTCTCTAGATCATAATCAATTGGCTTGCAGGTTAGGTGAACAGAGACTTCTTAGCGGCTCTAGGTAACTTGATACAAAGCTGTAGATTCACCATCTGCTAATAAGAGTTACCAACCTTACCTTAGATTACTGTTCATTTTCCACTTCCATAGGACAGTTTATTCTCGTCAAGGTCAATGTAACATAAAGAGTGAAATAACAGTTTCTAGTTGCTGTAAAGAAGCTGCCAAATGCGATACAGTAAATCTGAATTTGTCACTGTGATTGGTGCTTTTAGGTATTCTAGATGACATACATTCAAATTAAGCACATCCAAATAAAATAAATTGGCAGAGCTGGCTCAACTGTTAATCAGTGTTCTCAGTTCTACTACAACAGTTGTCTATTTGTCTACCCAAGTCAACCTAGCTTTAACGTTTATTTTTTCTTATACACCAGGCCTAATTAGAATGAAAACTTACCTCTTGTTTGTTCATTTCCTGAGCTTACCACTTGTGGGGAAAATATGCAGAGGCTAAACGAAACGAACCAAAGCGATTTGGTCCTGATGTGTACCCTGAAAGCTTGGATATGTGCTTTTGTAGTTGCTCGATCAGATCAAATATCGGTGTTCACTGTCAGGGAAAATGTGCAAAAACAATGAAATAGGGTTACCATATGGCTCCAGATTAACCGGACGCTTTGAGACAGACCGGGATTTCAAAATTCCCCCTAAATTGAAAGTAATTCACGTATAAATGAGCTCCACCTTTGCTGAGATTAATCCTGCTGTGGTGGAATTGCTTGGGCGCAGCAAACAATTCACACTGATCAGCTGCTTCTGATCAGATCTTAATGAACGAATAGCTAATCTATCGATAGAGCAATGAGATGATGATGCTTTGATTGTATTTGCAGAATAATATGGGCGATTGAATTTTAACAAACAGAAAAAAATAGCGACTGGCTGCAATTCATTCTTAGTATAATACAATTATTTGACGCGCATGCGGGTATTTAAGCACCATTATTAATTGTAGCTGAGGATGGTTCATTTACACCTTCATTTATTTCAATTTAGGGGCAAGTTTGAAATCCTGTTCTGTCTCACAGCGTTCAGTTAATCTGGAGCCACATGGTAACCCTAAATGAAAGAGACCCACCATAGCACTCTGGACACAATCCAAGCCCGCTCATGGATGGATGGGAGACATACAAGTAAAACAATGGGTACCTCTATGCCCTCCTCCAAGAATCACTTATTGGCTTACATAGACAGAATAGCAAATGCTAACTGTATTCTGGTGATTATAGTAGGTTTTGGTTGCTGTTCAGTGGTTAATTTCTAGTGCTGGACCAGTTACTCAACAATGACAATACAACAACAAATGAAACCCGTGAGTTTCGACAGAGTACTCTTTTAGAAATTGAGGATCGCTGCTAACCCATGAATCAAGTGAAGTATGATACTATAACCAGTGCTGTTGGATATGACTGCAGACCTGTTAACATTGTAGCTTTGTTTCATTTTAATACCCACATTTATATTTAAATGATATTATTTACATTTATGGAGGACATAACTGTTAATCAGGAAATGTTTTGTTTTATTTAGGCAATTTCAAGTTATTAATTAAAGAGAATTTAAAAGTAATTATTATTATTATTATTATTATTATTATTATTATTTAAATGGCAATGGAAAACATCAGTTTATGTGTAAAGGAAACTGATAATTGTAAATGCAGTAAGGTGAGTAATAAACTGACTCCATTGTGATTTAGTAGCTGGTTCAAAAAATTTAACAACAATGCTGGATTTTAAATAATTATAAAACTATAAATGATGATGATAATAATAATAATAGCATGTAATAAAACAAACAAATGAGATGGATGTAGTAATTGTATCAATTAAATATGCGATTAAAACCAAGATTAACTGAGATTACATTTAATCGCTTGACAGCCCTAATATATATATATATATATATATATATATATATATATATATATATATATATATATATACACAGACGTGCTCAAATTTGTTGATACCCTTACAGCTCATTGAAATAATGCTTCATTCCTCCTGAAAAGTGATGAAATTAAAAGCTATTTTATCATGTATACTTGCATGCCTTTGGTATGTCATAGAATAAAGCAAAGAAGCTGTGAAAAGAGATGAATTATTGCTTATTCTACAAAGATATTCTAAAATGGCCTGGACACATTTGTTGGTACCCCTTAGAAAAGATAATAAATAATTGGATTATAGTGATATTTCAAACTAATTAGTTTCTTTAATTTGTATCACACATGTCTCCAATCTTGTAATCAGTCATTCAGCCTATTTAAATGGAGAAAAGTAGTCACTGTGCTGTTTGGTATCATTGTGTGCACCACACTGAACATGGGCCAGAGAAAGCAAAGGAGAGAGTTGTCTGAGGAGATCAGAAAGAAAATAATAGACAAGCATGGTAAAGGTAAAGGCTACAAGACCATCTCCAAGCAGCTTGATGTTCCTGTGACAACAGTTGCAAATATTATTAAGAAGTTTAAGGTCCATGGAACTGTAGCCAACCTCCCTGGGCGTGGCCGCAAGAGGAAAATCGACCTCAGATTGAACACAAGGATAGTGCGAATGGTAGAAAAAGAACCAAGGATAACTGCCAAAGAGATACAAGCTGAACTCCAAGGTGAAGGTACGTCAGTTTCTGATCGCACCATCTGTCGCTTTTTGAGCGAAAGTGGGCTCCATGGAAGAAGACCCAGGAGGACTCCACTTTTGAAAGAAAAACATAAAAAAGCCAGACTGGAATTTGCTAAAATGCATATTGACAAGCCACAATCCTTCTGGGAGAATGTCCTTTGGACAGATGAGTCAAAACTGGAGCTTTTTGGCAAGTCACATCAGCTCTATGTTCACAGACGAAAAAATGAAGCTTTCAAAGAAAAAAACACCATACCTACAGTGAAACATGGAGGAGGCTCGGTTATGTTGTGGGGCTGCTTTGCTGCGCCTGGCACAGGGTGCCTTGAATCTGTGCAGGGCACAATGAAATCTCAAGACTATCAAGGCATTCTGGAGCGAAACGTACTGCCCAGTGTCAGAAAGCTCTGTCTCAGTCACAGGTCATGGGTCCTCCAACAGGATAATGACCCAAAACACACAGCTAAAAGCACCCAAGAATGGATAAGAACAAAACATTGGACTATTCTGAAGTGGCCTTCTATGAGTCCTGATCTGAATCCTATCAAACATCTATGGAAAGAGCTGAAACTTGCAGTCTGGAGAAGGCACCCATCAAACCTGAGACAGCTGGAGCAGTTTGCTCAGGAAGAGTGGGCCAAACTACCTGTTAACAGGTGCAGAAGTCTCATTGAGAGCTACAGAAAACGTTTGATTGCAGTGATTGCCTCTAAAGGTTGTGCAACAAAATATTAGGTTAGCGGTCCCACCATTTTTGTCCATGCCATTTTCATTTGTTTTCTTATTTACAATATTATGTTGAATAAAAAATCAAAAGCAAAGTCTGATTTCTATTAAATATGGAATAAACAATGGTGGATGCCAATTACTTTTGTCAGTTTCAAGTTATTTCAGAGAAAATTGTGCATTCTTCGTTTTTTGTGGAGGGGTACCAACAAATTTGAGCACGTCTGTATATATATAAAATGTATTTCTTAGCATATATATCTATATATTTTTTTTCTTTGACATATATATATATATATATATATATATAAGAAAAAAGAAAAGGATATTTCAGGTACTTAAAAAGGTAGAATAATTGATTACAAATCATAATTGATTTGTAATCAATTATTCTACCTTTTTAAGTACCTGGAATATCCTTTTCTTTTTATCTTTTTTCTTATTGATCATTTTGGTACACAGCAGTTTTCCTTTTTCTCAAACTATATATATATATACACCTTTGACCCATATTTGACTCCTGTGCCCCCCCGAGACCACTTTCAAACAAAAAAATGTCTTGTTTTCAATCACGTAACAACACCCACAATTCATGGTTTTTAGGTACTTTTAACAAATCTGTCTTCTGTGAAGAGTTACAATCATCCTTCATCAAAGGGAGCACCAAGCAAGGGAGTGAGACAAACAATATTCGACTCTGATAGAGACTAAGAAAAAAAAAAGCATACCCCATTGAAACACCTTTTCCTTAAAAATATTTTTTGCAGTTCATTATCTACCCAGTTTAATTCACCGTTCCTGAATTATTAAAAATAACGATTCTTTAATATTGACTTAATTTAAGTTATTTTTTCATTAAATTCACTTGCAATTTGAACCTTAACACCCGTTTATTGTCTTTAAATAATTCCATCTCTGGTTTCTGTGACAGTTTATAAACTACTCGACCTTCGGTCTTGTAGTTTATGACGTCACAGAAACCCTAGATGGAATTATTTTCCTGTAACTCACTGAAGCCCATCTATTATTCTCTCTCTCTCTCTCTCTCTCTCTCTCTCTCTATATATATATATATATATATAATTTTTTTTATTGAGGTTTAAAAATGACTGATCAAGGTCTTGCTTATATGATGTAAGACTCCATTCTGAATTGAGAAAATAGTTACAATTCCATTTCTTCAAAAGAAAAATAAAAGGTTAATCATTCAAGTAGGTAAAACTCAAATGTCTTTATAGAAGGAATATATATATATATATATATATATATATATATATATATATATATATATATATATATATATATGGAAATATTAGGGGCAATATCTGCGTACTGTATTTATGAAATTCCAACAAAGAATTTCATCAAGATGGACCAACACAATTAATATTTTACAAAAATGTATTTATTTATAAAACTTACATTACCATACTACTAATGCAATTCAGCAAAATGCCTTCATCACAAATTGAGTATGAATTCTGTATTTTACAATTGTGTTCTGCTGACTTTCACAAATCGTTCAAGCTATGATGTACAAGCACAGCTGAATACAGCCCCCTATTCATTTCCTCCCAACTATTCTCCATATTACCTCTAAGATATATAGTACTCGTATAACAGATCATTGATAAGGCCCATTAACTTTCATACCCTTCAGACAGAAATGTGAGTATTCTGTTACAGTATGGCATTTGTAAACTGCATCCAAATCAAAATTCATGTGCAATAAGTGGAAAATAACAAGTTGGGGGGTGTTAAGGAAATAATAAAGCTTGAACTACCTTTAAATCTGTATACTGTTAATGAAAAAAATAAATGATTTGCCTTATTTTATGACATATCTGAGTGAGTTTCTTGACAGCAAGTATTTGTAAACCCTTGTATACGCTGCACCTCAGATTCAGAAAGCTAAAACAAAATATATGGCATAGTTCAGGTAAGGTTCTGAGGCACTTCATTTGACACGTTTGATTATACAACCATAAGGCTTCAGTTTTCAAACAGTCGTATCTATTGCTTTCACAGCCTTACACCTAAGCCAAGTAAAGCACATCACCCTCCCAAAAAAGTAGCTGGATCCCTTGTGATTACATTGATGCCTCTCAGAATGTGTGGCCCATAAAGGCCTTGTAAAGTGAGACTGAATTTTTTTGAAAGAATCCACTTGCTGAAATTTTTCCCCTTGTCAGGCACAAATAAACAGCTGTCAATAGGGTGCTCACCACACAGCATGTCAGCACATATAGGCTGGTGCTGAGTGGATGTGTCAGCTGCCCATTAGACCACACTAAAATAGAATTGCTGGTAGTCTGAATCATGAAGCACGATATTAGATAAAATGATGAAATTTCACTCCACTAAAGAGCCGGGTCAAGGACAGCTACCTCAGGAAATTCCTTTTTATCTATAATGTTTTCACATGTTGATGGTTCACCACCGGCTTCCACCTTTCCTATATATTTATTTCTGGTTATTATAATTTCATCTACTTCGAAGGTATAAATATCTTTCAGATACTGTAATGAAACTGCCAAAAGGAGAATAAGCAATGAGCATTTTTGTTTTCTCACACATTAATAAGCTCCTCACTTAAGAAACCTCTCTTTTGTGGAAGCAACATTAGATTTACATTTCATAAGCTCACAATGTGCTTGGTGGAAATATGTAAGCTAAGTAGGTATTTCTCTGCTGAGTACTGAGTCTAGAGAACTGGGCCTGATTCAAGGTGACTGAAATTTCTGCTCAACTGGATCAGTAGTTAAATGGTGCTCAAACTACTTCTACTGTAAATATACAGTATACTTGAATGCACAACTCAAAATAAACTCAGAAAATATGCCCTGATTTAAAACAACAGAAAGTCTTTGCTCATACATGATCCTGAGCTGAAGATAACAGCGAACAAAGAAACTACAATGAAGCACTGTCATCCAGTAGCATGTTTAAGCCTTTTCAAACTTAACTGGAAATAAGACACATGTCCTTCTCTTTTAAATAATGATAGGGTTGGGCTCCCGAGTGGCGCATCCAGTAAAGGCGCTCCACGTGGAGTGCAGGATGCGCTCTATAGTCTGGACGTCACGAGTTCGAGTTCAGGGGGCGGCGGTCAATTGGCCGAGCGCCGGCCGGGGGGAAAGGTTTTGACTAAAAAATAACATGTAGGCAATATAACAATAAACAACGGGGTGAAACAACCACAACAACACATCCTAACAAAAAAAAAAAGAGTGAGAGAGAGAGACATGAATAAATCATATCCGGGTAAACAGGTTGTGGGGGCGGAGGGAGTGAGAGTTTCTAATGCTTCAGCGTATGATACTCCTGAAGCATGGAGCAACGCACAGAGCTTGGCGCCGGTTCTTCGCTGTCACTTGATGTTGATGGTAAATATTCTTCGCTTATGTCTTCACTGACAGACTCACTGACATCCGATTCAGTGGAAGAATTGTATGTATTTGAATTTAAATCTGAATCTGAATTCAGTATTATTACTAATACTTCTTTTTCACCGAGCGATTTTCACCGGTTTACAAACACTGTTGACATTTGTGTGACTGGGTTTATCATATGTAATTCAGTCAATATCTAGCAGAGGGCGCAATTGACCAATAAAAGGTGTTACAGAAACCTCATGTTACAATATTCTGTGATCAGGGGTTTTGTAGGCTCAGTAATTCAAGTTTAAAGTTGCAGAACATACCGGTACGTTTGTACTCCCTGGGGACCAGAGAGTAACGAACATACCGGTACGTTCGTACTACTCAAAGGCTTAAAGTACCCCATGGACTATGGACTTGTTTTAAAAAAGGGGGCACTGCAGCCAAGAATAAAAATACACAACACAGGTGGATTTACGTTTATTTATTATTAGATAAAGTGGATATTGGGCCAGTGAGCTGCACAGTGCATCTGGCTGCACTAGAGTTCATGCTACCAGCAGTGGGCGCTTTTGTAACCTGGAAGAGAACAAGGAGATCAGTACTGAACAAAAGACTGTAAACTTCGAAAACGTGGAGCCCAAGCATACCAGCATACTTATCTGATTCTACAGGAACCTGTCTTCTTACCTGTAGGAAAATATACTTACCAACCAATGGAGTTACCGTTCCAAACCTGCAAAGGAGTACAAATAGTTACTGAACCTGTTCCGAACGAATTACAATGTACCTGCAATACTGGTACTCACCTGGAGGGTAGCGTGACCAATAGAACCTCTTCTGGGCCTCCTGCCGCCAGTAACTACTACAGTCCAAAATACTGGACTATTCTTCACTGCGGTACATTTACCGCACATTACCACGGTGACTGTGTTGTGGATAGAAACTGCCTGTTTGGAGAATATTTGGGAGCTATTTGTGTACTGAGGTCTTGGGATTTTCAAAATTTGTTTGGTTCCACTAAATTAACTGAAACCTGAGTAATCATGCTACCCGAATCAAGCAAGAGTTCACCGTATATCCTTCTACTCTCACACGGCACAAATGTTTACATTCAGGCTGTATTCCAGTCACCACTGACACTGTACATGCCTGTGACAAGCAGGCTGTAGTGGATGACTTCAGACCAGAAAGGAATACACAGACAGTAGTGGAGTTGAAACTGAAAACGCAAATGGCAGCGCTCGGTAGGTTTAATAAACAAATAAAATAAAAGGTTGACCAAAACAGAACACAGCACTTTAAGCCAAAATAAATAGACGAACAAAACGGATTAACACTAAACAAACAGTGCACGGACAGACAAACAAACACGGTGAGTCAAAACAAACAAGTAACTCTCTCCTGTTCACGACTCACCGAACACCCAACCCCGAGTGAATGAAAGGTGCATCTATATATACTGTTGTGCCGGGATTCAATTACTAATTAATTATTCACTTGAATCCCAGCACGTGAATTAATTATGTGCAACCTCGTGCTCACATATTAAATACTTTAAATGCACATGAAGTAATAGTGCAATCCCGTGCCTAAATACAATTATACATTTTAAATAACTCTTGCTGCACACACCCATTTATATCCCGTGCAGCCATATCTATACACCAACATTAACACACCACACGCAACATACAACATAGAACACAAGAATACACACAGGGGGGGCACATTGCCACAATGCCACACAAGGGTTATGGTAATTTATTTCATCTAGGTTACACTCCATAGGTTCGTTATCAAGTGGACACTTTGCAGCAATGTGACCTAATTCCTGGCATCTAAAACATCTTATAGGTTTGCCCAGGGTCCACTTATTATATTTACACTCCCCCTCTGGTTTATTATACCAGTTTCCTTTAACGCTCTCCCCAAGGTCCCCAAGTCCCTTCATAGCCCAATGCTGCTCTTCAGTCCCCATAACCCCAAGAACAGTCTTACTGGTTCTGACGAGACTCCGGGCCTTCGGGGTCAGGGAATGCTCGGGTCCAGTTGGCCGGAGAAGCTAGTCTGCTGCGATGTATCGCTCCACCAGGGCGATCAGTTGATCGGCAGTGCAGGGGTCCCCTTGTCTGACCCATCTTTGTAATCCAGGCTGGAGTTCTCTCAGAAACCGATCCATAACGACTTGTACTATAACCTCAGCAGCTGTGTAGTCTTAAGGCTGCAACCACTTCCTGGCGAGGTGAATCAGATCAAACATCTGGGACCAGGGTGCTTTGTCCTGTTGGTAACTCCAGCTATGGAACCGCTGCGCACGTACCGCTGTAGTCTGGCCAATATTTCTGCCTTTAATTTCTTATAGTCACTAGCATCAGTAGGTTCCAGATCATAATATGCTTTTTGGGCATCCCCAGCTAAGAAGGGTGCTAGTAGTCCTGCCCATTGTTCCGCTGGCCAGCTTTCTCTCTCGGCTGTGTGTTCAAATGTTTACAGAAAGGCTTCCACATCATCTGTGGCGGTTATCTTCTACAAGTAGTTATTGGCTCTTATTCGGGATGTGCTCCCAGTGTTGATCGCACTCACCCTCTCAGTTAACAACTGTACTTCATGCTGCAACATCTGGGTCATCCTACTTTGCTCGTCTCGTAGCAACTGGTTTGTGTCCTGCTGAACCTTCATTGCCTCCTGTTGTACCCGCGTAGCTTCTTGTTGAGCTGCGGTTGCTTTCAAGAGCCCTTGGACTATCACCTCCATTATTTTGGATTGTTGGGATCTTGTTTATTTCAACACTCACTGAGGAGCCCGCATTCTCCACCATACGTGACCAAGTGGGGTGCTTTGCCACAGGCAGGGACCTTTTTCTGCCGTCACTGTGTGTTTAAAAAAACTCCACCAACAGTACAGGGTTCAAAACAGGGCTGGGCCTGTATTTTTTATTTATACAACAAACAATAAAAATAATCAAAACAAAACAAATGACCAACTCCTTTTGGAACGCTAACTAACCAGCTCAGGTTTTACCTCTGCTACTAAACCGGTGGCTAACCTGTTTTCTGCTTTCCCCCAAACTTTGTTATTTTCCTTTTGTTTTTTTTATGTTCTTACTTTTCTCTCCATCCTTCACACCCCTAGGCTCACCTCCTGTTTCTCTCCTCTCTCTCTCTATATATATATATATATATATATATATATATAGTACCAAATGTTTCTGCTGTCTCACAGGACAATGTCCTTGTAGTGTGTAGAAAGCAATAATAAATCCACGAAAAACAACGCACCACGGCGTGGCTTTATTTGAAACAAAACAAAAACATGCACTGCAGGTGCACACAAAAACAAAAAAACCTAACCCTTTTTCTGGGTCTAACTAAACCTTTAAATTGGCCCTCTCTAAACAGGGACAGGCTATTCAAGTTTACCCCGACTTACCCTCCCACGTAACTTATTTAGTTTTCTTTACTTGTGTTTAACTCACCACAACCAGCTGCCCTCATGCTCTCAGTAACTCCTCTCTTCAACTTCCCCTAATGGTAGCTGGAAGCTCTCTTTATAGTCTGTGGCTGTTCCCAATTAACACCAATTACCTTGTTTAGGAACAGCCACATTCTCACATGTTTTTGGCAGGGAGAGGAATTAACCCCATCCCTGCCAACCACCAACACCACAAACAATACCCAAACTATTTACATTTAGAGCCCTTTGTTTACCCTCCAGTTGGTTTATGTTGTCTTCTCACACTTTACTACCTTTTTTTAAACACCTTCTCAAAGAGTTATAGCATCGTTCACCCAGCTGGAGTGTGCATTCTTTACCCCCAGGGCCCCACAGCTGCCCAAGTTTGATACGGAATGTACACTTCCTCACAATATATATACAGTGTATATACAGTTGTAGCCAAAGGTTTACATACCCCAATGGAAATTTATAATTTCTAGAAATTTCTTGAAATCAAGGAATTTTAGGAATAGATGTCTACAATAATTTATTTCAGCAATTTTTTTGCAAAACTCCAAAAGTGCTAATTCAAAAGTATTCATACCCTGACCAGGAAAATGAAATTAATAGCAGGTTGAGGCACCTTTAGCAATAATAACCTCTTTTAAATGGTTAGGGTATTTGTCAATGAGCTTTTGGCATGATTCTTTAGTGATTTTTTCTTCAATGTAAAATTGTTCCAGTTCGACTAGACCATTCCAGAACCTTGATTTTATTCTTTTTCAACCATTCTGATGTAGATTTTGATGTGTGCTTTGGATCGTTGTCGTGTTCTGGGAGGGTGGGACACAGTGCTTGCCACCCGTCGGTGTCCTTCCTCCAGCCCCAGTCTGACGGGCTTGGAAGCTCAGGAGTTAGGACCTGTTTCCAACAGTTGGCTTTGTAGCTGGCCCATTTGATGTGCTCCTTCAGTACTTCCTGTGTTGATGGTATGGCTCCTTCTGTGTGAATAGCTGCTTCCTGGCAACATCGACCTCCATGGTGTCACTCATGTGGTCATACAGCAACACCACAAACCACTCCAGTACTGACATCGTCGATTTACTGATGTCAGTTTGCATTAGTAGGAGGTCTTCAAATGCCTCGGTAGCCTCTGGGAAACCTTTCCGCGTGTCCCAGGCAATCTTCTTGCCTCTCCTGCCGAACACAGAGACAATGTCACACCCTGTGAATGCATTGAAGATTGGGAGAGTGGCACAAATCCTGGGATCCATCGTAGCAGCCAGTTCACAGACAGGTAATTTGATCCAGTACCAAGTGCCACCCACAGCTCGTCAGGCTTGATCTGGTTGAACGTGGCAATTGCCAACACCACAACATCGGTATCTACTGTGCACACATATGGTTCCCTGCACCCTTTCTATACAGCATCTAACACATGTTGGAGGAGGCGGATGTCTGCTTCCTCGTGGGAGCAGGGGGCCAGGTTTGTGATGTCGGCGTCAGCCAGGGAGCTCAAGACATCCCTTCCATCAGTTGCATAGATGGCTTTGTCTCCCTCAGTTGGAAGGCTTGTCACTTGTTGGGACAGGAAGCTGAACAGTTCAGTTTTGTTGTCATCAACATGTAGGAAGTCTTTCCAGTTTTTGGGGATTACTGTAGTGGGGACCACTCGCCGTCGAACACCCTTGCCTCTCTTCTGCCTGGTTGTGCAAGCTCTCATACAACATCCACTCGATCTGCTGTCCGTAGCTGAGATGATACGTACGGTGTAAACACCATGTCAGCATAGTCTTGAAAAGTCCTTACTGTTCCAGGATTAAGCATCTGAACAACAGCAGCATCATCCAAGAATTTTCCATTGACAACAGGGGTGTTTGTTGATTGACTTTTCTTCGATTCAAGGCAGCAAAGGAGGTCTGCCTTTGTACCAAGCCGCGTTTGCCTGCCAGTGACAATGATGCTGGGGCTGCCTGGTTTTCATGTGTGAAGAATTGATCCAGATCTCCATCTCGTTTGACAGGAGATATACAGCCACGAGAAGAGATTGCAGTCATTCTTTAATGCTGCAACTTGCATCTTTTGCTTTGAAGGTGACTTCATAGATGGAAGACTGAACAGTGATAACTTCTTCTTGGGCAATGCATGTGTGATAGGCTTTGTAGACTGAATACTGATTGACCTCTCAATGGCCATTATTATAATAAATGTATGGTGGCTTCTACATTATTATGTAAACATAAACTCTGTGGGACTCTCATAAAAGTAGTTTATCTTTTTATTCAAACATATGTATTATGATGCAGAATTCAGACAATTGAAAATCAGCATTGTCCGAAGTCATTGACCTCTCAAGTTAAATACAGGTCAAACATCACCTTTGAAAACAATCTGTAGATGCCTGCAGCACACAAACACAGAAACCCACATACAATGTGTGTAATTTAGGGAGTTATGATCATGTTTTATGACACACGGTACTAAAACAGCAAATAATTGTTGTCCAAGGACATCAGAGGTCAAATCGGAGATGGCTCCACATCTGAAAATAAACCTTAAAGTATGTAGAAATACTGTAGAAAATGTCATGCTATTCTCATAAAATGCACAATACGTTTGCTTGTCAGCTGTACTATTAGGCAAGATATGGCTTACACTGCACATGGAGCCTTTAAGCAAAGATCTGATTCATAATACTAGATCCTTATGAAAATATAAAGTACATACATCTACTGCAGTATTCTTGAAGTTTATGTGAACTATTAGTAAACTAGTTAAATGATAAATATTTAAGGAAGTATGCATTAATCTGGATCTGGCCCACTTATCCCTGCTTGGAATGCACAACAATGGGGGCTCATTGACAGCAGTTCGCACCCAGTGGAAGACGTCATGTATTTGTTAAACGTTAATACGACATGCATAGTGTCTGTTATTGTATAAGAAATTAATTTTTGTGCACTTTGCTTCGATGATGGCAAAGCGAAGCTGGCTGCTCAAACTGTGTCAAATAATAAGAGACACCCTACTTGTGTGGTAAAACCTTGAGTGGTTGTTTTTGATTATTGTCATATAAATTTACGACAGAATATATTCACTTTTTTGATTGGATTATTCAGAAACATTATTTATAAAGTTAGGGATGTCATATACTGGAGAGCAATTAAACATTTACAATTTTTTTTTTGCTACCATCCCTTCCATCTGGTGCATAACTCAGATCAACTACCTGCATAAATCTACCCATGCTCATCTAAAGTAATCTAAAGTTCTGCTAAAAAATATTTTGGACAATGTCTTCATCAGTAAATTAGCTAAAATTTTTGTCAACATGCTTGTCAACTTAATGTTAATCCTTACATAACAGTATACAAGTTTGCTGACTGTTGAGAGATGCTGGGGTCTATTTTACAGCTTTCATAGACCTGATTCATAGACTATATTGACCTTATAGAAGCATTATATTTATATATATATATATATATATATATATATATATATATATATATATATATATTAATGATGTAGATGGCTATGTGATCACATTATTAAAAAAGCCTTCTTGTAGTTATAATTGTCCTCAAAACAGCCATAAACTAGTCTGAATATGGTATTATTTACATTTATCAATGAGCCTTAATAGGTGCTAATGTATTTGTGAATTGTGGTAATTCTTACCTAAATTAATTTCTTCACTTTTAAATCATAAGTGGCCTGCGTGCATGGAGTGTGAAAATGAAGACACTGGAAAATGCAAAAGTGCATAAATTACATGGTTGATTTACATAATTCATCAATTTATTTTACATTGGCTATGTGTACTAATAACAACTATAAATATGTAAACATACTCATTAGAGCAATTTAAAATGGCTTTGTCTATGTTTTCAGGTCCATTAAATTAATAAGTAAAGCATTTTATTTAAGCAAGGAAAAAATATGGGTTTTTTAAAGCTGCTGTGTCCCATAAATCATATTGAATTTTATTCAGAGGTATTTTTCATCAGTTTCTGTACCAATCTTACTAGACTAAGTGCACTCTTTTGCTTCATCCTGCTTACTTTCTGGATTTGTGTACACCAGGAGATGGGCTTTCTAACTTGTTGGACCATATGTTTTTTGGCATGCTTTACGCACAAAATATATTGTAGCAGAGAAGATTGGACCCTGCGAGGTCACTGTCAGTCTGATGAGGTGCTGCAGGAGACCGGCTCTGTCTCACTGCTCTGCAGTTCTAGGCAGGGGGGCGGTCTTAAGAAGCATCTTGGATGAATGCACTGATTGGTTCTCTCAGTATGTAAATCAGTTGCCTAAACAAAGCACCAATCGGGGGGTTTGGGGGGTCTATTTAAAGTGGCATGCAATTAGTTTGGCGGATTGCCACCTACAACCACTAATAAAAAGAGCTTCCATTTACTAAAGCTAAAAGAGCCATTATTTCCATTACCCAGCACATCACATTGGTGATCAGAAGAGGGATGCAGTGCATGCCTTGGAAGGTGAAGCAGTAGGAGGACCACAAACGGGACCCAAGTGGATGGCACCCCCTACGGACTGCTATATCAGCGGAGACCCCACATACAGACGGCAGCGTGGGGCGGGAGAATGAGCACGTGAGATGGCCGTGGGAGACAATGAGGAGGTCGGTGAGCAGCAGGATTCAAGGAGTGGTGATGTACAGGGTGGCTGGAGTGAAGCAGAAAAGGTAGGCCGTCTGACAGGAGCGCTCAGAGGAGACGCCCTGCTGTGCTGCTTAATCTCCCTCCTGTGAGCTTGGGGAGCCACACAGCACTGGCTGGGGCACTCACCTGCAGATTTGGCAGTATAGATGACCCATAGGGACTTAAGATATAGCTGCGGCTGGCAGATGCGTCAACCAGGAGAGAACCTGGCCAGCCTATCTTCTGACGTAGAGGCCGCTCTATGCAGGGTCCACAATGTGGGAACAGGAGGAGCAAGCTAGGCTCCATTTTATTGAAGCACTGTGGGTCGGGGAGTTAAGGCACTAGCTAAGACTGCTGCACAAAAGGAGAAGCTTTCGGCACTGCGCTCGCCCAAGAATGGGAAGAAGTGACTGCAAAGGAGATGCCATCACAGGGCCGAAGAGTGGCACACCAGGTACAGACTGTAGTTGAGGAGCCAACTGGAGCTAATCTGGAGTTGCTGCTGTTGCAGGAAGTGGTTGCGCTCTGCCAAGCCCCGGCAGCCAGTAACCGAGGACGACCTAGTCTCTGCCCCAGCAACTGCTGGAACCGTGGACGCCCTGGCCACCTTCATGCCCAGTGCCCAGTAGCAGGAGCCCCACTGTAACAACGGGAAACGATGCCAGACTCACGTAACGAGGGTCACAAGCCCATAATCTTCACAGGGAGAGAAGGCCCAACTCCACGGCTGTGGAGGTGTGAGCATGTCTTGTCCAGAAGTTGATGATACAGTCAGACTCCAGATCTCAATACCTCTAGCCAGGACCTGCAGTGATAGTGGGAAGAACAGCAATAGGGGATTTCTTACATATTCCCATCTGTATGGAAGGTGCCCCCAGTATGGCCCTGTTGGACACTGACTCCAGCGTCACCTTAGTGAGACCAGACGTCCTCCAGGGCAACGTTTCCAAAACTGGGGGCTGTGACCCAAATATGGGTCGCGGCAAGGTTTCTGATGGGTCGTCAAACAATCTAAAAAATATGGCATTTAGTGCACGCTGTTAAGATTTTGTTTCACTATACAACTTCGGGAACGCTTTATATTGCGTGGCATAAATTAAGATTAAATAGATATGCAATTGCATATTAAATTAATGTTAAATTAATATTTAATAGATATGCAATTGATATTAAATTTATGTTCCTTGTTACTTTCCATTAACATTTAGGTCAGATTAACTGTATTTTCAATTAAAAAAAACATGTAAAAAAATTGGAAATTATTACATATTTTCAAGGGTAACAAAACGTAATATAAATGGACGTGATACGCAATTACATTTTCAATTGACAGTTTCTGTCAGACTGTAGATGCCCACTGCTACTTCACAGCATCAACTGTGAATCATTTAAAATCAATCTGCGCAAGTGCCGGCTTTTAAATTTTGACTTGCTTTAATGACAGCTCAGTTCACATCTATTGGTCAGCAAATGCTAAAAGAAGACCCAGTTGGTGCAAATTAATTTTATTGTCCATCAAAAACAACCAATCGATACCTTGCAACTACAAAAGCAACCAGTCCTGTACCTGCCACTGCTGCATCAGCCAGTCCACAGCCTGTCAGCTCAACTGGAGCTCAGGCAGCATCTTTCAACAATAATAAACCGAGACGCAGACAGTTCAACAATATTGCTCAATTCAGATATCTGGCACTGTCCAGATAAATTGTAAGCAACTCTAAGAAGTAAAAAGTAATTTGTTTAATAAAGCTATTTTTTTTACCCCTTTATGTATGTGATCCCATATGACAGTGGTGCACAACCTTTTTGCTGGCCGGGCCAGACTGAAAACTTAACTCACTTCTGAGTGCTGCTAATACAGTAATATGTTTTTTTTGTATTTTTATTTTTTAGAACTAGTGTATTCAGAACCAGTCAGATAGTTTAACACAGGAGGCCAAAATATAAATGTTTGTCAATGGATTCATTTATTTTAAGTTTTCTACAAAAACAAAATAAAATGATTCATGGTCTTTTTATGTAACACAACATTCTGTTACGATTGTTTAACTTCAGAGAACCTGTGGGTGTTTCTAGGTTTCAGTGGACTTTTGGAACATGGAAGTCACCATTTTTTTCTAGACAGCATGTATAAATAGCTTGACTAAACAAAACAAGGCATTACTTACCAGTTGGCTGCTCTGTTAATGGGACATGTTACGCTGTTTCTGGGATACCAATTTAGTAATGTCAAGCTTTATTTTTGATGTTCCCAGCCACTTAACAGCTTGAAGATTATCGTCAGAAATCCGATTGTGCTGTTTGGATTTATTGAGACTGAATTGAAAAGACACAAAGGACAGTGCTTCCAAACAGACTAGCGAAGTTCATGGCCCTCTGTCGCATTTTTGTGAATTTCTCAGAATCTAGGCAGTTGTAGAAATTGAGGAGATTTCCTTCACGGAATTTGCTGTGAAGCGAGTCACAACATTGCAGGGCGATAAGTTCAAGTTGGATAAGTTGTGGATCAGCTGAAAATGGGCCAGCAAACAACTTCAGTTTGTCTTTATACCTCAGAAAGTCTGAGAATCCCCTTTGAAATGAATGCTGAAGCTTCTCCACAAATTCAGAATAGGGCACAGAGTCACAGTTACGATCAGAAAACATCTGCTGGCAGGTAGGAAAGTGAGAGGTCACCCTGTTGCATTTTTCAAATGTTGTGATTTATTTTATAGTTACAAGTTATTTTTTAAACCACTGGACCATAGCCTTATCTCAGAGACTGTTAAACAGATCAATACCTGTGGTTTGCCCACAAAGTGATGCCAATCCTAAAAATTCTTCATAAACCTCAAACTCGTGAATGGACTAGGTGTATTACTAAGGACAAAAAGCAAGGTGAAGATTAGTGTTTATACTGTATTACTGGGGTTCAAATGAACTTAGTTTAAACACAGGAAAACAACAGATGATGCTATTAGGAACATTTCTAGTATTTGATTTGAATGTTGTCAGATGATGTGGTTTGACAAAAATACATCACTTCTTATCAGCTGCAAAATACATTTTCAATATTTAATGATAATGCTAATATCCCTAAGGGTATATTCATGGTTAAACATAGACATAATAAGTGAAAGTAACTGACTTAAATCATCTAACATGTAAGTATCATCTTTAATGTTAGGATGAATTTCTGCTATATTGGTTCAAAAGTACTACTTATCAAACCAGATAACATACACTCTTCTGCAGCAATCATTTACAAAGTTAAATGGGATAATACATTATTTTTATTTCACTTACCAATTCACTGTAGCTCTTTTCACACACTAAAGCATTTATTGTTGTGTCATGGTATTAAACTGTGGTTGGTTTATTTCATTAAGAGTTTTACTGGCAGTTCATAAGTTAGGGTTTCATAAGCACAGGGAGTGTGTAGAACTGTTTCCAAAGTCTAGATAATCCACAATTTCAGTCATTATCAAAACTGATGATGTGATTCAAAGTGTCAATTGCAGTTTAAAAATGAGAGTAGTCAGTCTGATTCAGAATGTTTAAAAGGATTGTTTGTGGGCAGGTATCTTTATTACCTGTGAATACAATAGAATGGTGTAGCTTTTTAAATCAAATGTAATCTTAAACACCTTAGTGCAGTATAATCCAAACACAAATTATAATTTTGTGATGAGCATGTGAAGTTTTAATATAAAAACATGAATCCGTCATGCGTTTCTTCATCTTTGGGAATTTTGTAATTATAATGTTCTTGAACTCAATCAGTGAAATGTTTATTTTCAACCTTATGTGAGCTGCTGTCTTAGTATATTTTTGCCTTCTGTTTAGAATCCATTATATTTCATTTTTTATATGTACACTAATTATCTGCACCTCTTAAAAACTACTTATTCAATTATCACATAGCTGGATACAAGCTCATCTATGAAATTACAAAATTCTGTTTGTTAATGTACCCTTCATTTTATGAAATTAGGACAATATGCTGCAAATGCGGTTTTGATGGGGAAAAGAATTGCTTTCCAATGAAACAAAAATGAATGTAATTTCTTTGCTGGAGATAAATTAACTCATTTGCAAATGCTGCTTCAAAACATAAGAATAATGGCATTTATTGAAGCACTAATAAGGGAACTGTGTTGCAATACTATATGCTAACAGGCCTACAATCACTCAATATTAAAAAACAAAACAGAACCAAGATCTGAATGCACAAGTAGTGTACATATTTATGCAATGACATCATGGCAGTCAGACTATAATTGGAATATAATTATAATATTTCACATTAATATCAGATGAAACATAGATCTAAGACTAAGTTACTTGCTCTGCGCCATAGTGCAAAGAAATTATATTATGACAGAAACCTGTAAAGTGTTAAAATGTGTCCTTCAGGTATTTCCATAATAATACTTCAGTGGCTGCTCAACGACCATGAGCTTATTGGGTGCAGTGCATGGTAGAAAAAATGTAGAGAGATCACAAATCAGCAAAAGCAGCTATCAAATCTTTTGAAACGATTAATTAAGCATGCAACCACGATGAAATGGCTGAGGGCCTAATGACATCATGTTTATATCAAATTTCAAATGTGGGCAAAGGCATGTAGTTTTAAGGAATCAAAAGTGAGGAAAAAAGGTTAAAATTATCTTTTAACATGAAGTCTCCCACACTAACTAAGTGCAACAGCTAATATTCAGTAAGATAATTCGAGCCAGAGCATGTTATGCTAAGAAATTGTTTTTTAAAGGTGCATTTACACTTACAACTCCGATCAGATTAAAAGATTCTTATCATTTGAGCCACCTGTTTACACTTCATCACAGACCTAAGCTAGCTTTGGCCCTGTATGCGCGCGCATAGTCCCTGAACTGTAGTGTGTGCCCGATGACGTCATATCGACCACCCCATTTCACCTCCCCAAAACACAGAGGCGGAAGTGTTTAAATGAATAACAAGCCTGTCATTTATGCCACTTGTGTGTTTCTACTTCAAGGTGGTCACGCTGTGTTAATTTAACATTTAGTTTTGCCATCAGAAATGGAGCGAAGCACAGAAAACTTGCATATCGTTACTGTCTACTTGTCAGACTCCTCGTAACCATGGTACCCTGAAAGAGACCACCTACAATACTTTTGGGATATGCCTGCCACAGGTCAGGTATTCACTGAGCATTTTATGTCAGAGCTGCCGATAGGCACCTCGGGGGAGTGACGTCCTTGCCTCCCGAGGGATCAAATAGTCATGGAGCTCACTTCCTCTTTTGCATCGAACTCGCAAAGGTTACGATGCGACCTTGCAGGTTGGTGGTCATCTTCTGTAACGTTCCCTTTCAAATAGGAGATGACCAGAAACAATACTTTTGGGGAAAAGATCCAAAGCCGTCGCGAGGGAGTGTGAGTGGAGACAGCAGACTAGGAACGTCTCGAGACCGCAAAACCACGGTTAGCGGTGTGAGCATGCAACCTCAAGGACCCTTGTGCCTAATGAAGGCATAGAGGGATCTACCACATTAAGTCGGTAGAACCTGGTGAAAAGATGCGGATCAGCCCAGCTAGCCGCAGTACTTATGTCAGACAATGAGGCTCCTCTGAAGAGTGTATGGCCACCCACCCAGGTGGGGGTAGGTCGGCATTAGTATATGCAGTAGAAACCGTGTCCACAATCCAGTAAGAGCCGCTGATTTGAGAGGGCCTGTCCCAGGGTCCTTACACCATGACAGATGAAGGGCTGGTCAGACTGATGCATAGCTCTCATCCTGTCACCATAACATCTCAATGCCCGAACCGGGCAGAAGGAGTTTAGTCTTTGATCCTCCAAAGTAAAAAAAGGAGGGGGATGGAAAGCCTATAGCTCCACTGACTCTTAAGTGGAAAGCCGTAACCACCTTAGGGAGGAATGCAGGGTTCATACGTTAGGCCCTGTGTAAATCGCGATTTCACGGGCTGCGCGGAAATCGTGAAATTAGCCCAATACCATGATTTTTATTTGTATATTATTTATTTATTTGAATTATTATTTGTATTTCATACAAAACAAAAAAAAAAATCACATTAACGAAACTGTACAGCTTTGCTGTGTGCCTGTGTATACTATTTGCCATGCACACAGTGCTGTGCAGTGCTAATGTCATATGCAATCTAGCAGCAGATCACATAAAGCAGTATCCAGCAGGTGTTTTACACAGCATGGAGGCAAGCTCTTCTGTACATCCTGCAACATTACTGTAGATCACTACCAAGAATTGGCTGTTGACAGGCATTTAGATTCAAGTATTCATTAAAAGAGAAAGGTGGAAATCCAGAGCAGTACTGTGACTGCATTATTTGCACAGAAACAAAAAACAGTGACTTCCATGTTCCAGAAGTCCACTGAAAACCACGAACGACGAAACACATTAAATTTTGACCTGACAGAGGTGTTTGTTTGCGCATATATCCCTCTTGAAAAGTTGGACAACCAAAAGTTGTGTAAATTATTCAGACTGCTTGTAGAAAATGGTGGAGTGATTCCTTCATCTGCCCAGCTGAGACATGAATACCGAGTATCACAAGCTTATGGAATTGGTAAAACAGTCTGGTTGCTTGTCAGTGGTCACTGACGATTCGACTGATGCCCAAGATCAGTATGGGTTACACATTGTATTTCTTTTGCAAGACATAAATGGTGAACATGCACCTGACATACTAGAATTGAAAGTTGTCCTTGCAGATACACTTTACCTACAGGCTGTTAATTACAACACCATTTCACAAGCTATTGTAATGTGCTTGAATAACTTTGACGTTGATTTTGATGATGTCAGTGTATTTGATGTTTAAAAAAATAATAATAATCTGTACACATAATTTATAAAATAGTTCCGTGCACATTCTGCGAAATACGATACTTTACCCGTGACACTGCCATGAATTTTAAATTTTAAATTTTCACAAGTCCTTATTCATATGTAACGATACCCTGTTTCCGTCGTCTCAAATGCGCATACAGAAGCTGTGCACAGACAGAGCCTGTAGCTCAATGACCTGCTTGGTGGAGGTGATAGCTAACAAAAAGGCTGCCTTCATAGAAAGGTATTTCAACTCTATGGAATGTATAGGCTCAAACAGGGCCTTAGTGAGAGCCTCCAGTACAACATCTAGACTTCACTCAGGGAGGACGTCCCTTCTGGTTGAACGTAATGGCAGAGCGCCCTTCAGAAAATGGGTCACCAGAAAATGGGTGCCTGGGGACACCAAGTCAACGGGAATATGGCATGCAGATATGGCTGCCACGTACACTTTCAGCGTAGAGGGGGATTTACCCACTTCCAGCAGATCTTGCAGGAATTGCAGTAGTTGCTATAGGACAAGAGATAGGGTCATGAACCTGGGTCAGACACCAATCTTGAAAATATCTCAATTTGTACAAAGACCTTGTGGAGGAGGCTTTAGCTTTCTGCAGAGGGCGTCTGAGAGCCCTAAAGCGGACAGACAGTCCCGTTCAAGGGCCAGACCCATAATTGGAATCTGCCCGGTTCTGGGTGCCAGGGTGCCTTTCTCATGACTGAAGATCTAGGCGTAGTGGGATCTCCCAGGGCTGGCATTAGAATAGCTGGCAGAGGGTCGAAAACCAGATTCTCCTGGGCCACTAAGGGGAGATGAACAGCCTGGAGGGATAGCAGGTTATGTTGTGCCCTTGTCAATAGTTGGAAGGCTATGCGATGTAACCCCAGGGACCGGTTCTTCCTGGCGGTTGACATACAACACTACCAACATGTTGTCCGTCCGGACAAGGACATGTCTCCCTTGGAGCGCCAGGAGAAAAAGTTGGAGAGCAAGGTGAACCATTCGTAATTCCGGCACATTTATATGCAGGGATGTCCAATGGCCTGACCAGGTCCCGCAGACTCCTCTGCCGGCCCAGACTGCTCCCCAGCCTAAGTTGGATGCGTCTGTCATCACTACCTGATGGCTGTGGATCACTCCCATCCTTACACCTTCGCGCAGGTGAGAGGCTTGCCTCCACTAGCGCAGGGCTTGCCAGCATGCACGAGACATGGTCAGCCAACGGTGTCTGTCGCGTTTGGAATGTAGCCGGAAGGCGTTAAGCCACGCCTGAAGCGAGCATATATGCAGCCATCAGACCCAGCAATTTCTGACATAACACCAGAGGTACTATCGGTCCCTGTTGAAACAGGGATAGACAATTCTGTATGGCAGCCACTTTTTCATCTGACAGGTAGGCTTGCATTGCAAGAGAGTCCAGCCGGAGTCCCAAGTAAACCGTACTTTGCAGTGGTACTAATTGGCTTTCGGCATTGTTGAGGGTGAGGGTGTCGACAGATGCTCCGTCACGATCACCGTGTGGGCCACTGTTCTGTCCTGCGACTGGGAACAGATCAACCAGTCGTTCAGGTAGTTCAACACCCTGATCCCTTGCAGCCGCAAGGGGGCCAGAATGGTATCTACGCACTTTGAGAACATGCGTCGGGCTAAGGAGAGGTGAATGGCAGCACGGAAAACTCAAAGACACTTCCCTGAAAGGCAAAGTGGAGATACTTCATGTGTGCGGGACAAATAGGAACATGAAAATACGCATCCTTTAAGTCCACGGTGGTAAACAAGTCATCTGGCTGGACAGACTGGGTTCCAAGAGGCGGATGGCTTGTTTGAAAAGTAATGCAGCTACTTCTTGCTTGAGGGCCGAGACCTGGCGAGGGTCATGTAACTGTGATCCCTTGAAAGGGAGGACCCGCACGTATCCGGTGTGTAGGGGGGCGAGCACCAAAGTGTCCGAGGTGCAAGTGTGCTAATATTCCAGCAGGTTGTGAGAAGGGGTGGGTCTGAGGCTGGAAGCCTTCAGGGGACCTGCTTGGGCTGCTGAGGCTGGGGTGGAGCCCACTGTGGGGGCTGCCTGGTGGATGGGTAAAGCTGTTAGCTGCCACGGAAGCCTGAAGGCGATGCCTTAGGTCGCCATGTGGGGCAGTGGGAATTGGGACTGTCCAAGTCACCGTATGTGCAACGGGTGGACGCCAGCGTCTTGTTCTATCTCTCACCAGAGCATGGGAAGGGAGCATCGAGGCTACCTACTGAGATGCCTCACGTTCCTGGTGGGGGTGTTGTAAAATCTCCTCCACTGCTGGCCCGAAGGTTTGGCCGGAAGTTATTAGCGAGTACAGCAAAGCCGATTTGTCCGCATCAGGGACCCTCACTTGGGACAGCTAAAGCTGCCTGCGAGCCACTACAAGGCTTGCCAGGCTCCGGCCCAGGGCTTGTCCTTAGAAACCGGAAATCTGGAGCAGTGTGCCTGATACTAGATGCTGCTCCGAAGCCACTGGTTCAGGGAGGAGCGCCCACTGCAGTATGCCATCCAGGTAAGCTATAAGGAGGCCTGCTGTGTTGGTCAGGTGCGTGACTTGCACTTCTGCCGCATAGGCCTTTTTTAAATAGGCCTCTGTTACCCTGCATTGACCATTAGGGCATGCAGGGTCTTTAGATAAACCCCCTATAGGAGCGGTAAGGGCAGGGTCAGTTACAGGGCAGGTGCTAGCGGCTGGGCCAGGGCCGGAGCAGGGGGTTGGACCTGCTGCCTGGCCAAAAACTCCCTAACTTGAGCCATTTGGTCCTTCAAGTCGGAAATGTCCTGTGCCTGCTTTGACTGTTTCGTTCACTTAGCACTCCACGCAGGAGACTAGAGCAGCAGCGAGAATGATGCACCAGAGCCTGACCGCAGGGAATGCTCTGTGAGGGGCTCTGGGATAGATGGAGAAGGGGGGAGACTAGGGCTTCCAGTACCGCCGACGGCTCAGCTGAGCTGGAGAAGCCGCACTGGTGAACCTAGCGAGTCTGATGCGTAGGACCCGAACCTGGAACGCTGCACAGACCTCGCAGAAAGTTATGGCCATGCACCAGACGCAGAGGAGGTGCTTGTCCTCTGGAGGAAGCGTCCCTCCGCAGAATGTGCAAGCATGAAACTTAGGCATGCTTGTCGTCAAGGTCACACCACGTGCACGAGGTGTCAAGCACTGAGGGTATCCAGAAATGGAAGCAGGCGCTGAGGGTGGCAAACCACCAAAGGCTCTGAGGCCCCGAGGGTGCTGAAAGCACTGAGGTCTCCAAACAACTAGTGTGTCTACCACCACAGCGTTGAGGCACCGAGGCTCTGTCCCGAGGGTATCGAAGCACAGAGGGCACCTAAACTCTGGAGCGCCGAGTCACCGAGGGGTGCCGAGCACCGAGGCCATCTAAACTCTGGAGCGCCAAGGTACCGAGGGCACCGTGTGCACCGAAGCTCTGAGGCCCCAAAGGGCTGAAGCACTGAGGGCGTGCAACACCGGGGCACGAGGGGCGCCGTAGCACAGAGGGTCCGAGGTCCAGTGGGGGCTGAAGCACCAAGGGCACCTAACACATGACTACTTAAGTGCCGGGGCACTGAAGCACCGAGGCATGGAGACTCTAAGCACCGAGGGCACCGAGGATGCCAAGCGCCAAGGACGCAAGCACTAAGGGTACTGAGGACAGGCGTCTAGCCTTAACCGCATGCAGTCACACAACCCGGGGTAGTGCGTAGCATACGCCAGAGTGGATACACAGGCTCGAGTAGCTGCAGTTAGGCAACAGGAGACCATACAGAGAGAAGCATAAGGTGCTGCACCAGGGTGCAGCACGGGTGATAGCCTGGCCTGGACCCCATGCAGTCACACAACCGGGGCAGCATGTAGAGTACACCGGCGTGGAACACAGGCTCAAGGAGCTGCCAGTGAACTCTACAGCGGGGCATGGTAGAACCAGGCCCCGGTGGAGGAAGCACACGTTGTCTAGTTATTATTATTATTATTATTATGTATTTTTTTAAACTGCAAAGAGCAGTAGAAGAAAAACCACACGCACACAACAGCCAAGCTGTGGGGGTAGAACAGTCATCACGCTAGGTGGGTGAAAATTTATATATATATTTTTTTAGGTCAAGCGTACCGAGCAGACACAAAAACAGATGCTGCGGGGTTAGATAGCAGTCTGCGATGTAAATGCTGCTCTTTCATACAGACTCAATCACAGCAACTTGACAAGTTAGTACCATACCTTACAGCGGTGAACTCCGTGGAATGACTATTTGATCCCTCGGGAGGTGGGACCGAGGACGTCACTCCCCGGAGGGGCCTATCGGCAGCTCTGACATAAAATGCTCAGTAATTACCTGACCTGAGGCAGGCATATCCCAAAAGTATTCTTGGTAGTTGTCATCGAATTGAAAGGGAAACAGGTATTATTATACATTTCCACATCAGTCTGACAACTCTTCTTATATGTAAATGTAAACAATCCTTATTTTTGCTATTAAACAAAAGCAAAACTCATTTATAGCTTTAAAAGAAACATCTGCTTTTGGACATGTATACATATATTTACAACCCAGCACTTACGATGATACACTTTGAATAATAAAGCTTATACATTTAAAATGATTAAGCTTCAAACTTGTGGCTCTATTTTTCAAATTGTGTAATTGTTAGTGATATGATGCATATAATCAAGCACTATGTGCAAGTCTAAAAACATGTTACTTTGCAACAAAGGACTGTATTCGCCTTGTGAAGGAAACCTTTTATTTTCTTACCGACTGTAACGATTTGTTTCATTCTAGATAGAGGTGCCCACAAAACAGAACTTTTCCTCATAATGAGATGATCACAAATCACGTTTGTAGATATGTGAAAAATAATGTTTCTGACAATAAAGTTTCGTAGCAAATCAGCTTGTTTCACATTTATCCCACATAAATTATACACATTTAAATGTCTGTATATTATAGCACATATATAAAACTGTTTGCATTTTGCAAGCCTCTGCCTCTGTGTCTCTCAGCGTTCTGTCAAAGATATTTTTGGTTCTGTTGTCTAAGTAACAATCCAAACTTCCTGTTGCTGTTGTCTGTGCCTGTTAGACACTGACAATGTCGGCGTTCCACAGGTGTAGGGACGGATGCATTCAAGTAGAGAAAAAACAGACCAAAGCCATCGCAAAGCCCCCTCTGTAGCAGGCCACTTTTAGGACGGCTGGACCTAGACTGGACAGGATGGCTTCATTTACACTACAAAAAAAGGGAGCTAAGCTGCCCCAAAAGCTGGCTTAACCCTTTGCGGTCCTGTGTCGGACCCTGTCCGACATCATCAAAAAGATGCAAAAAACAGGTCTCTAGTCGTTTTTTCTCAGGAAAAAGCCGAGAAAAAAAGGGGCGGATCTGAGCAATACACTTAGCCCCGGTACCACAGAGATAACACGGATATAAACAAACAAGAGAGCTGCTTCTGCATCCAGCGCTCAAAGAATATCACAGACTTTTGCAGAGCTTTTTGAGATGTTATAGTAATAAAATAATGACTTGGATTGCATTATTGAGGAGTTTGGTGATAAAACGAGTGACTAGGAGATGATTTATTGGTATGCACTACTATAAAGAGGTATGTGAAAAATACAGCAAACAAGGGGTGGGGCAGGGCTGGAGATGCAGTACTGAGTGTCCTGTTGATATGCAGTGCCTTTTAAACCTGTTTTGCTGTGAAAAAATACTTTTAAACAGCGCGTCTAAAATAAACTGCGCGTGTGAAAATAAATTGGACCTGACGCGCTGAATAAATGGTCCGCAAAGGGTTAACCCTTCAATTACCAATCCTGCATTACTAGCCATGACAGCAGTGGCTAGTCAAACTCCTGCCCCAGTAAACCCAATTATTCAGGGTGTACAGGGCACAGAGAAAGAATCTGAATATCACGTAAAGTGGACCATCTAACAAGTGAAGTGGCTATGCTTAGGATAGATGTGGAAACCAACTGGCATCAAAGGAGCCATTATGACAGCAAAGACCCTTGAACGTCATATCAAAGATATCCAACTGCTTATGAGCCTTCGATACCCTGGAAATTATTACCACTTACATGACTATGCAATGGGTGCTAGACCATATTCGCCAGCGTGTGATGAGAGAGTACACTGTTATGAGTGAGAATTTTACAGAGCACTTCAGGACTATCAGCCAGCCTATTGGACTGACCTCAGAGGGAGATCAGAGGAGCGTGATTACAGGACCCGCAGGGAATACAGCGCTAATCATTACTCCAGTTCCAGAGAAAAAAACCCCATACACGGCATCGAGGAGAACTAATGATCAACCATGCAGTCCCAGAGCCTGCTATCATAGTCATAGGCGAGATTATTTATCTCCCCCATCAGATGATCGCAGGTTTGTGGATAAACTCTTATTCTCCAGGTTCACAAGAACACCAAAACCATGTTCAATTCAGCAGCCCAGAGCGATAGGGAAACTATTAGGAGCTGAAAAGAAGGGCCACTCCTTCACTCCTGCCCTTTCACCCTTGGCCTCACAATGTGATGCTGAACTAAAAGACAAAAGTGTGTTGGCTGAAGATCCAACTATGTTTGTACAGCTGATCATTGAAGGCAGAGAATTAAGTGCAAGGATTGATACAAATGCTAGCATTTAGTTAATCAGTAAAACCTTTCCTAAAGAGGTACCAGCACTCAGACAGAGATCTCTACTTAAAGAGGTTGTTTGTGCTATAACACACTAGGCTTTGTTCAGTTACTGGCTAGACTCAGAAATGCTAATTTCTGGGTTGTTTGCAATGTTAAGAAACCTGCACTGCTCGGATGGGATTTCATAGAAAAATTGTGACTCACTATTGATGCCCATATGGGTCAAATTTGTGTAGGAGACTAAGCCATTCCACGACAACGATCTCAGCAACTGGCACGAGCCTGTTGCAATCTTTCCATTTGATCTACGGTTATAGTGCCTGCTTTGATTGAAGCTGACGGCACAGTATGCTGTCCCTCCACAACGTTACTTTGGGATCCTCGAACCCTCAGCTTCACTTCCAGATGGACTGATTGTGGCCAGGACTCTGTCTGTTGTAGATAATGGATTAAATGTGCTCAGAATTCTTAACTTCACACGGGCTGATTTGGCGCTCCAGCCCACTAAGTTCCTGGGGCAGTTTTATCCTGTTGGAGAAGGTGAATATGATATTGTTGAAGCACTTGTTAGCCACATCTACACAGATCTATCACCTGATATAGTTATTCCAGCTGACCTGAGCCAGACTCCACTCACTGCAGAACAGCAGCAGTTTGCCAAGCAGCTTTAAGAATATCAGGAAAGCTTCATTAAACACCCTAGTGACCTGGACAAACCAGCCTAGTGAAGCACTTCATACAGACTCATGATGTACCTCCAATTCGACAAAGAGCATATGGAACACCGCCAGTCATGCAAAAAGATTTCAGCAGCATCAACCTTTGCAGTGGCTATTGGCAGGTGAATTTGTCAGAAGATCAAGAAAAAATGGCCTTTACCAACGGAGCTGGCCTTTGTCAACTCAAAGTAATGCCAATGGGACTGTAATACTACCCCCACATTTCAGAAGCTCATGGAGCTCGTCTTGAGAGGCTTACACTGGCACAAATGAGTTGTTTATATGGATGATGTTATTGTTTACGGATGTGACTTCCCAGAGCACATCTCTAACCACAATGAGCTCTTCAATTGCTTTTGGGAGGCATGATTAAAATTAAAACCATACAAGTGCCAATTCTTTCGTGGCTTTGTTGTGTTTTTAGGACACAAATCTACAGAACAAATTAAAAAATGGCCTACACCTCAATCAATAACAGAAGTCAGTGCATTCCTAGGACTCTGTTCTTATTATAAGTGTTTTGTACCCAGTTTGGCTCACCATGCTACCCCCCTCCATCGGCTCACTTGGAAGAATGTGCCATTTAAGTGGTCTGCTGAGTGTGAACAGACCTTCCAATACTTCAAAAATGCTATGACCAACCCTCTTATGATGGCTTTTCCTGACTTCCAACAGCCATTTACCCTGTATATGGATGCATCACCAAGCTATTGGATATGTGCTTACCCAGAAACAGAAGGGTAAATAGCAAGTAATTTGTCCTGACACAGGCAGAATGCAACTGGTCAACTTACGACAGAGAACTATGGGCCATTGTCTGGTCAGTGCGCCACTTCCGGCATTATCTACGAGGAAACATGTCTGTCATTGTTACAAATCACAAACCCCTTTATGGGCTTCAAGAAAATTCCAGTAGAGGATGATCCTACAGGTTGACGTGGAAGATGGGCCATTGAACTTGATCTGTTCTATTGGGAAATTCAGTATCAGCAAGGCAATAAACATATTAATGCTTATTTGTTGTCTCGATGACCTTCAACACCAGAAGAACCTGAATCTAACTCAGGAATAAATTCAACCCCAGTGGCTACATTGGAGAAGTCTACATCAACCTCTAACTTTAATATTGCTTGTACTGATGTTTCACTGGTTGAACTGTTTGGCAAAAAACAGTTAGACATTGCTCACAAACAGCAGCATGACCCAGATCTCTGCCATGTGCTTCATTGGAAACGTAAAAAGATGGACAGCTTATTATGAGATACAGAATGAGTTGCCAGCATTGAAAATAACTATGGAGAGTCTACCCTTGGTTAATAATCTCAGGCAACATCCTTTATAAGAAAGCAAAGATACAACCTGGAAAAGGAGGCACCTGAATCCTTGAAAGAGGAAGCTATGGTCACTCTACAACTGGACATCTCAGAATCCAGAGGATGCTGAAGAGAGCATGGGGTGTGTGCTATTGGCCCACCATGACTAAAGATATTACAGCTCATTGTGCTACGTGTCTACCTTGCCAGGCTAGAGCCAAGTCCAACCCTCAGATGCGAGCGACTATGCAGACCATAACACCTACACATCCATTTGAGAAAATTGCAGCAGATATAACTGAATTACCACTCACTGCTATAGGTCACAGATATGTTCTTGTCATGCAAGACTATTTATCAAAGTATGTTAATCTGTCCACTGCAAGAACAACAAGATTCTAAAATCCCTAAGTGTTTCTCTGAGTAGTATGTATAAGACCATGGATTGCCAGAAATGATTCACACGGATCAGGGCCGACAATTTGAAGCAGACTTCATTCTGCAACTCTGTACCCTTCTTGGCCCAGAACAACAGCATATCATCCCCAAGGGGATGGCTTAGTGGAGCGATTTAATCGTACACTAAAAGACCAGTTGGTGAAAACGTTCTACCAGAAAGGAAATTAATGGCATATAACACCAGTGTGCACACCAACACAGGTTACACATCCTTTTTTCTTGTCCATGGTAGAGAAACTAAGTTGCCTGTTAACTTTTTATTTGCTGCCCCTAAATCACCATCCATCGCTACACCACAGCATACTTGGGAATCGGCTGACAGTGGGTAGGTAATTTGAAATCAAACTTCCCATGGTTGTAGATGCACAGACCTGGTGAAGTCACAATGACTTGGGGTATTCCTTATACAATTTTGAACAAAAGGGAAGGCCTATAATTTAATGCATTATTTGATACATTTTTAAATGCCATTTCTTACAGTGTAATTACACATGTTGTGCTAGATTCACTAAGCATGTACTTCACTTTTCAAATGGAAAAACACACTGTTAATTGTATAAATTATGCTGGAAATAAGAAGGTTAACCCTTTGCGATCCATTTATTAATCGCACGTCAGGTCTAATTAATTTTCACACGCGCAGTTAATTTTAGACACGCTGTTTAAAAGTATTTTTTTCCACAGTCAAACTTGTTTAAATGGCCCTGCATATCAACAAAGCACTCACTAGGCATCTCCAGCCCCGCCCCACCCTTTTGTTTGCTATAGCGTTCACCTATGTAAGAAATAAATAATAATAATAGTCGTACATACTGATCGATCATCTCCGGATCACTCGTTTTATCACCAAACTCCTCAATAATGCGATCCAAGTCATTATTTTATTACTATAACATCTCAAAAAAGCTCTGCAAATGTCCGTGTTTTCTGTGCGCTGATTCAGTCAGCCAACTTGTTTACTTATGACCCGCCCCGTTATCTGATACCAGATACCATGTATGACTATTCATGAGATACGACTTTTTTTATTTTTATTTTTCGACTTGTCTCGGCTCTTGTCACTCCCACTCGGCAATTGAATGGTTTTCTCGGCTTTTTCTGGAGAAAAAACGACTAGAAAACTGTTTTTTGCGTTGCTATAAAGATGTCGGACCGAGTCCGACAAAGGACCTGTAAGAAATAATTGCAATGTCAGATCCAGTCCGACAATGGACCGGAAAGGGTTAACTTTAGGGCACTTTAAATAACACAGTATACTGAATTATTTAATTATTATTCTCCAAATAATGGTGTGAACGTAGCTCTGGTGTAAATGCTTAGTGAATTTGACTCATTGTTAGGTAGTAACTACAGTAAATGATCCTTCTTAAAATAAAGTGGGCTTCATTTCTAGGAAGAGAACATTGTACTTTATACTTATCACCAACATCAGTACTGTTTTTATAATTACTTCAAACTATATCTGAATATTGAATTCTGTTCTAGCCAGTACACATGTCAGCACTCCAGCATGCCAAGACTTGGTCTTGTTCAGAGGCAGTGTGCAAATTTGCAGAGCTTTGATTGCAGTGTTAGCCAAAACCAGCTATAAAAATGGCCAAATATGGCATGGTACTCTCCACAATAAAACTGAAGTCAATGTGATATGCATCTTCTGCACACTAGAGGGCTATTTGACTAGAAACTGATTTGTCACAGATTACTACTGAAATCGATAGGTTGCGGATGCAACCCCGGTTCCCTGAAAGAGAAAGTAACCATCAAGTATGGGTTATCGCCGTCAGGCAGTAGGAATTGACTGTGCTTTATACCAAAGCTGCCGATAGACCTCTGTGCGAGCTGCCGCGTAAGCCTGCCCCCTTGGGAGCTTACTATACGCATCACGCAGAGACTCATTTCCTCTTTTGCTCTTCAGGCCGTGAAGGCTTCCGGAGCGACCTCACGGCTTGATGGTTATTTTCTCTTTCAGGGAACCGGGGTTGCATCTGCAACCTATCGTTCCCTTTCAATTCATCTATGCATATACGGAGCAGCGCCTCAGCATCTATGCTCGCAATGACACCTGTCGTAAGATGGAATAGTCAACACCATATTGTCAAACTACTCTACATGTCCGCATCCTGAGGCGTCATAGAGTGTAAGACAGATGCTCCAAATGACGGAGCAGAGGAATCCAATACATTCAACCGATAGAACCATCAACTCACGAACGCCATAAACTCCATTGACTGGTTCACATGGAACGGGGATATGACCTTGGGCAAGAAGGCCGGATTTGTACGCATGGAGACCCTAGATCCATCCAGTGAAGCGAGTACAAGATAGATGCACCGATAGTGCCTGTAACTCACCCACACGTTTCGCTGATACCACTGACAGCAGAAACGCAGTCTTCATAGACACAAGCTTCATATCCACACTGTGGAGAGGCTCGAATGGGGCCTTGATAAGGGCTTCTAGCACCACATCAAGGCTCCATGACAGCAAACTGTTCATCCTTGGAGTTCGCAAGTGTCTTGCGCCTTTTAGGAACTGAGATGCCAGAAAATGGCAACCTGGTGATAAACCGTCAATGCATACATGGCAAGCCGATATGATGGCTAAATACACTTAAAGTGTAGAGGGAGATTTCCCTTCATGCAACAGTTTCTGTAGAAACTGTAATTTCACTGCCATAGGGCAAGATATTGGATCATGGCCCTCAGCCAGACACCAATCTTGAAACAACTGCCATTTGTACGAGTACTGTGGAGGGCGCTCTCGCACTCTGAATGGTCGAAATAACCGGTGTCGACAGCCCTAAGGCTGACGCTCCTGTTCAGGGGTCAGACCCATAGCTGCATGAGCTCGGGATTCGGGTGCCATAACCCTCCCTGGGCCTGGGATAACAGATCTGCTCGCAGAGGGAGTTCCCTTGGGCAACCGTGCAATAACTGCACCAGGTTCGGGAAACATATTCTCCGAGGCCACCGAGGAGCGATCAGAATCACTGTCGCCTGCTCTACCCTGACCTTCTCTAAGAAGGCAGGGAGCATCGGTATTGGTGGAAATGCATTTGTGGGCCAATGCGTCGACTCCTAGGGGGCTGTCGAGGTCCTTCACCTAGAACCACAGAGGGCAGTGTGTGGACTCTCGCGAGGCGAAGAGATCTACTCACGCTGTGCCGAACCACTCCCAAATGCACTCTACCACCCGAAGGTGAAGGTGACATTCGCCTGCAAGGAGACCTCCTCTGGATAGGAGATCCACTGCATGGTTGACTCTGCCCGGTAGATGAACTGCTTGAAGAGAGGTTAACGGTGGTTTTGCCCATAGCAACAACCGTGTTACCATCCGGTGAAGACCGGGGGACCGCAAGCCGCCCTGGCGGTTGATATACACCACTACCGTGGTGTTGTCTGACCGCACTAACACATGCTTGTCTCGAAGCACTGGCAAGAAATGCCATAGGGCGAGGTCCTGACCACACTCCACCGGTCTCTGTCCCGTTCCAGACTGCTCCCCAACCTTCGTTGGAAGCGTCGGTAGTGATCACTTCTCTCCGGAAGATTCAACCCAAGCGTACGCCCTGGCGGATGTTCGACCGAACTTTCCACCGGCGCAGCGCTTCCCAGCAGGTTCGGGATACCCTCAACCTGCGGTGTTTGTCTCTCCATGGATGCAACGCGAAGGCATTGAACCAGGCCTGCAGAGGTCTCTGGTGTAGTAAGCCCAAAGGAAGGGCTTGCGAGGCGGCAGCCATCAACTCCAGCATGCGCTGACACAGCTCCATGCTGACTGTTTCTCTCAACCTGAATAGGGAGAGACACTGCTCCATCGAGCCAACTCTTTGTGTCGACAGGTTTGCTTCCATGGACACCCAGTCCAGATGCAGACCCAAAAATTCAGTCTGTTGGCTCAACACGAGGCGGCTCTTTTCTGAATTCACCAAAGCGTTTTTTTTTGACGCGCTACAGCAGCACTGTAACTAGTGCAAATAATCGCTGTAAGGTGGGATACAGCCCTACAGCTACCACGCGGTGAGATGTTTATAATCTGCGGGTGGTATTTGTTGGAGTGACTGCAGCAGCAGACTCCACACTGGTTCTAACTGCAGGCGAGACGAGGCTGCAAAAAATTGCGCGGCCTAAGGTCAAGCGCACAGCGCGTCCTCTAAACTCTATTCTACTGCCTAAAAGGGAGAACAGACAATACAAAAAAACCCAAAATATAATATATACAACAATATTAATAAAATATTAATATGTATGGAAGACGGGCGGTGAAGAGGCCAACACGGATAGAACACAATGCCGAAGCTAAGCGTGAGAGTGAATTTATATATTTGAAATGCTCAGCGGAAGAAACACTTGAAATAAACTCCGAGAAGGGGCGATAGCCTGCTTCTCAAGCTTAAAAAAGCTAACGAGTACAGACAGTGTAGTAATGTAAGAAATTCTCAGCTAGAAAACTCAATGTCCTACAAAGGCTGAAGGCAAAAGAGGAAGTGGATCTCTGTGTAATGTGTAATGTAAGCTTCCAGGGGGGCGGGCTTACACGTCAGCTCGTGCAGAGGCCTATCGCCAGCTTTGCTATAAAGCTCAGCCAATTCCTACTGCCTGACGGCGATAACCTATACTTCATGGTTATTTTCGAATTGCAAGTGTCACACGGTGAAGCTCGTGAATGCTAAAAGTGCAAAGTTTACATTGAGTTAAATTCATTTTTAAACTGTACTGTATGACTGCAGTAACAGCTTGAACATGCCAAAGCCTTCAGTATATCAATAAGTTAAGCAATGCTTTTGCTAAAGATGGATAAATGCAAATGAAAATAGTTTCAGTGATATAATATAAATTATATGTCTTCATTGGTTTAATTCGACTCAGTGGCGTAACTTTCGTTTAAAAAGTGGAGGGGGCAGTTTCTGTAGCTGGGGCATGTAGTAAAAATTAAAAATAAACGTTTAATTCAGATTGCAGTCATTCAGGGGCACTGCAACCAAAGACATTGGAAATGACATCAAGATTGCGAAATTTCACAATGAAAAAAACTCGTAGAAACAGTTCTTTACTACTGGGCTCTGCCTTCACCTCTCTGCTTGAGATCGCACATAATGCAATGATTGGCATTTCCGCTGGGTCCTAGTGGAGGCTCTATACTCATTATATAAATAAACGATTGACAAATAAGTTTTAGTACTACTGCAACATTTCCCTGTGTAAATTACACCCATGATTAGGCTATACAGTGGGCCCTCTCATATCCATCTCCGTAAAATAAGATACCCAGGACCGATGGATCTGTGGCATGTGTAATTTGAACATGCTGTGTTACCAACTGAATGGTACTGGTGGAAACAAGCACTTTTTTATGCAGCCTGCTACATTGATTTTACATCAGTAACTATAACTCCTCCCGTATGAATGAGGGTGAACAATCATTTAACTTCAGAGCACAACTCCAAATCACATGGAGTTTAGCTACGCGCTGACAAAATGCACGACTGTCTTTAAGTCCACAGCGCTCTCTGATGTTTTGTTTAACCCTTTCCGGTCCATTGTCAGACTGGGTCCGACATCATTATAGCAATGCAAAAAACGGGTTTCTAGTCGTTTTTCCTCCGGAAAAAGCCGAGAAAACCATTCAATTGCCGAGTGGGAGCGACAAGAGCCGAGACAAGTCGAAAAAAAAACAAAAACAAAAGGTGTATCTCATGATTAGTCATACATGGTATCTGGTATCAGATAACGGGGCGTGTGAAAATGAATTAGACCTGACGTGCCTGACGCGCGATTAATAAATGGACCGCAAAGGGTTAATGCATTTTAGGCTCTCTTTTGCCACCTGGTGACAGGACTAATTAAGTGCAGCTGATTCAATGGTAGTAGACAAAACTAGATTGTAGTTGCAACATTTTTACGTTATTGCACTGCGACAGTATCGCGACAGATAAATAGCTGGTTTTGGCAACCACTGTAAGTGCTGAAAGTAAACCATTGGTTAAGAATGATCAGAATGTGGGGACTAAACCTGTAAAGGGTTTACCATGGGGCCCCAAGACGTATAATTGTAAGAAACAGTAACACATGTTGTAACCCTGATCTACAGTAACAACAAAATTATTTTAAAACAAAAAAGTTAAAGTGATAAAACAGTAGCGAAACAAAATCATATAATATATTTTTTTTAATTATATGATATCCCAAAAGCTAATCAGTGCACACAGTGGCAATGCTGGATGGAGCCATGTTGACAGTAATAATTATGGTACGTTTCTTTTTTTTAGAGCTGATATTTTCATTGAATCATATAGATCTGGCCCAGTATTATTTTTTAAAGTTTTAATTCCCAACTGAGTATTCATATTTCAAAGGTGCAATAATAATAATAATAATAATAATAATAATAATAATAATAATAATAATAATAATAATAATAATTAAAAGGAGCATCATAAAAAAATGTAATATTTCATGTAATATTCTCCTACTTGCAACACATTAGCATTGATGATATGCACTGGGATTTAATATTACAAAACACCTTCAGATTAAAGGATAATCATATTAAGTGCATTTTGTTCTGTTTATTTTACAGCAGGCAGATGGATAATTGGATATGTATCTATTGGGAATTTCTTCTAGTTTTGGTTGGCAATTGCAAAGTGCTTATGGGACAACCATGCTTTCATGTGTTTGTGCCTTTTTTTTACTAGCTGAAGGACGTAGTCAAATCAGTAGCCTTGAATCTAATCAAACTGTGTAATATAGGAATCGGATTAAAAGAAGAGAATGGAATTGTCACCCAAACAGTGCTTAAAGCAGCTTAAAAGCCTATTTTTGAATCTCAATAAATATCACATTTGTTTTGTGTGTTAGCTAGTTTGGCTGTATCAGCCCCTTCAATAGGATTAGGGTTAATAGATGTTTGGTCAAGCCTAGCATGCAGAGGAGGAATCTGACACACACAAGAAAATGGCACTTAATGAGCTTAGCAAATGTTTGCCATATTTTTAATGAACCCCGGGGCTGTCATTTAGAAATGCTTAGCAACTGCTTTTCCATCCTTGAAAATAGAGCAACTGAAGGACACAGCTATTAACACTATGCACACTGTAAATAAAGCCAGTTATTTAAAGGCACCAGCTAGAAGGTGAGAATTTTGGAAAGTATCCAATCATGAGTTTGTGGCACATTGCACCTACTAATATGTTAGGCCTGTAACTAATCAAATATAGCGATAGTGTTTCTCAGACAGTTTCTGACCTTCATGAAGGGCCACGTATTCCCTCTTTAAAACTTGTTTATGATTTTATGATACAGTTCTAAAGGTTATGTCTGTAAGGGTTAGATGTGGAGCCACCCTTTGTAAAGGATCTGTTTTGCACTTAGTAATTTAATACTTGAGCCTTTTCATTTGTGTTTCAGTGTTTATGTAGCTGTAATGATAGGGAACATATCATATTTATAGCTAAACATTAATTAGTAAAAATAGATGTACAAACTTACAAGACATAAGTCAATATGTATGTTGCTGTCAAATTCATTTATTGATGTTCGAATGGTTTCTAAATATACATCCCTCAGTATCTAAGCAATACTATACAATATGTACAGTGTCTAAAGTCTTTATAATAGCAACATGGAGCATTTACATCTACATCTTACATTTACGGTACATTACTATATAATACAAAAATAATGTATTGAAAAGGAGAGATTAGTAAGGAGAAAGTGTTTTGGTACTGAAGTAAAAAAAAAAATGCAAAAGAGAATGCATTGAATTGTCGCCCTGCTCTTGGTGTCTATTAGGTGTATAACTATAAATCAATGAAATTGATGCCATGGTGTTGGTCAGCATGTAAAACAACATGTCATCAGTATAGAACATGAGACAGGGAGGATCAGTATGACACGAAATTCATTGCACTTTAACACCTGTTTCCATAGTTACAATGCATTCCAAACATCTGAGAGGCCAGTGAGCCTTCGTCAGGCCTGTCATTGAAGGAAATAAATTGAGAAAGCTGATGACAAGGCCTAGAATCTGCAATTTCTATTAGACCTTATGACAACCAGCAAACCTGGGCACCTGTTGTAACATTAGCCAGTTCACGGTGTGAATCTAACTATATGTTTGTAATTTTATTTAAATATAGATGCTCAGAAATCGTATCCTGCGAAGGAGTACATTACAAAAAAATAAATAAAAAAAGGGCACAGTGGAGCTCTGAGAGAGTAGCTCATACCCAAATGGCAATTAACAGTGGTAACCCTAGCCTCCATATTGACTCCGATCAAATTCAGACTAACAAACGTCAAGAAATAGAGTAACATTATTTAATCTAATTAGTAATAATGTACCTTACTGGTCCAGGTTTCTTTGCGCTCCTGGTTGTTTGAATGTGTGAGTTCTTTAACGTTGCACTGCTTTTCTCTCCCTGTAATCTGCACACTGAACGCACAAGTTATTTCCTGCCTGCCCAAGAATCTCTGGACAGCCAGCTTGTTATCATTTTGATCGGCTTAGTGTGCTTTCCTATAGCTTTCAAAAACATTATATCATCACCCATAGATGACCCCTCTGTACTGCTGCATACCACTAACTGAGACAGTTAAGGTTTAAAAATAACACATATTTTTTTTGTTTTCTGACTATTTATTATTTAAGACGTGTAAAGTAAATTACTAACAATTAATTAATTTTATATGCATTCTGAGACCAAAAAATAGGTCAAAGGTCAAATTTCAGGGTAATGCATTTTAACAAGACCAATATCTATTTACATATTTGTTCTTTCACCAATTTTTTGGTCTGAAAAAGATGACTTCACATTGAATTTTGTTTTATGAACTTCAACAAAGACATACTTAATTGGTTTTTACATAAAAATCTTAGAAAATACTTTTTTTTTTGTAAATATATAAATTCGTCTGCTTTCATTAGCCTTCTATGGCATACAGAAAAAAAGTAATATGGTGACCTTTCAATTTTATAGCTTTAAAACATTTCTTTACATCTGTTCTTTGAAGCAAGTCCTCTGGAAGAATATTAAGATATAATACTCCCAGCACATCTCCACTCTAGCACACACCTGCCGATTCTTCCTGAGCAACGTATGAAGAATCCTACCCTTCCTCACCAACTACTGCACGCAACTCCTCGTCCAGGCCCTGATACTCTCCCGCCTAGACTACTGCAACTCCCTCCTGCCCGGCCTCCCTCCGTCCGCCACCCGTCCACTCCAGCTCATCCAGAACTCCGCTACTCGCCTGGTGGTCTCTCTGCCTTGCTTCTCCCACGCTACTCCACTGCTCCGCTCACTCCACTGGCTTCCGATCACCACTCGCATCCAGTTCAAGACTCTTGTACTAGCCTACAGATGCCTTGACCAGACTGCACCCAGCTACCTCCAGACTCTCATCTCTCCCTACACCCCCACCCAATCGCTCCGCTCCGCCTGCACTAGACGACTGGCTCTACCTCCTCTACGCTCCCCTGCATCCAGAGCCCGCTCCTTCTCCACCCTCACCCCGCAGTGGTGGAACGACCTTCCTACAGATGTCAGGACTGCCCAGTCCCTGACCACCTTCCGGCTTCTCCTCAAGACACACCTCTTCAGACAACACCTGTAAAACTCAACTTCCCTTCTGAACAATATAGCACTCTGCCTTTAACCCAATCTGTATTATTTTGTATTTCACTTGCACTCGTATCTAACCCTGATGTAACTATCAACACTGTTACCTGCTCTTGAACTGCCCCGATATCAAATTGTACTGTGTTTTGTATTTGCTCTTATTAGGACTGAAGTCACTGTAGTTTGTATTTTGCTCTTAATTGTACTGTAATTCTTGATATGTATTTTTTGTATACTGTAAGTCGCCCTGGGTAAGGGCGTCTGCTAAGAAGTAAACAATAATAAAAATAGTAATAAAAAGCACTCGTGAGTAAGGGTCAGTCAGCACACAGCTTTCCTACAAGAAATCAGTTTTTAGGAATTCAGAAATGTTCTCTATATCTGTGTGCCTCATAGTTACTCTGTGTTTTTAGAATCAGTGTTAGCCCATTCAGTCCATCATTTTTAACCACTTTTTACACTTACAGGCAGCACATTTTTGCATATACGGGATATACAGGATCAATTCAACTTCCTCTGCTGGTACATGTGTGATTGAGGACGTTTTTCTAAATGTAATAAGGTTTAAAAAACATTTGGAAGCAAACTTAACTTTCACTCTGGGTGCTGGCATCTTCTTCGTGCACTTTCAGGACTGCCGTAAATGATCAAAACACGACGCAAAACCTATGCAAATTAGCAAAATGGTAATGATTCGTCTCACACACGTAACCTTTCCTTAGCCCTACCTTAAATTAACATATTATTCATCTTAGGAGTCATTTACTCGCCAGCATCTGTGTTTTCGTCAAGTTTTGGAGCACCGTTTAATGTGTTTTGATTTCTGAATTAAAACAGACAAACTGTTAACTGTGAAATTAATTCGTAAAGGAGAGGTGAAAAGTCGAAAGAAAACAACGAATGCCAGAAAGCCCTAGTGTGTGTGTGTGTGTGTGTGTGTGTATAACGCGTCTTGACACGTAAGAGAGGTAGGATGACTCTCTGAGAAAATTAGAGGTAATCTGTTTTTATTTGTTTATTTTTAAAAATAAAAAATCTTAACTGAAGATCAGTCTATTAATTTTCCTGAAAAACACTGTACAACTGTTGTTTTTTTGTTTTGTTTTTGTTTTTTGTTATGTGATCATATGCTGTAAAGGTGCCACTTATCAGGGCTCAATTCAGATCCAAAGCCAATTGGAGGCTTTTGGGATAAAAGCCTATTCTGCCTGAATCAGTGGGATGGAACGCTAATGTGCTGCATATGGTGCTATCACTGACACATATTTATCTCCCGAATGTTAATTATTCACACAGATAACTATAGACTACTACTGGTATTCTATTAGAAAATAATTTCACAATCATAGCATGTTGTTAGCTGATTTATTTATTTATTTATTTATTTATTTATTTATTTATGGTGATATATGGCAGACAGTTGGTTACTTTGTATACTAGTGAAAATAGTAAATTGGTTTTGGGATTTATAAAGAACAGTACATTTTTATCACCAATAAATGCAGAAACTATATCGTAATTTTACTTGATTACATAGTGTATATAGAATATCATATACAATACTAGCTGTTATTTATATGACTAGAGGTCAGCTTGTATCTTATTGTATCATATACTATATATTTTTTTTTATAATATATAGTTCAGTAAGTAAGAATAATTAAGCAGTATATCTTAGGTCTTTATTTCCACCTGATACAAGCTATATAAGATAAATAGTGTTCCGCGTTTTCGGTTTTTACATATATTAAAATAGGGATAAAATCGGTAAAAATTAGTTTTTAATTGAAACATATTCCACACTATACATGTGGAATATGAAGCGTAGCAGTTCTGGTTTCTGATTAATAATGTCCCTGGCATGTATGATGAGCAGAATCTGTGCAAGTCGAAGCCACATTTTCCCAAGTTAGCTGGTACTTTGCGAATGTTTGGGCAATCGCTGTGCTGACGGAAATAGTATCTACAGAAAGTATGAATGTGACATCAGCACAAAACAAGCCAGGTTTATTCACCTTGAAATCACAAAAATAAAATAAAATTGACAGAACTGGGTGATGCAAGCCATCGGAAGATGCGTCAAAAATCACACTGGACATTTCCATCAATGCGTTCCATATAAGCTTACCAACTAAAGTATCACCATTTTCTGCCAAATATTTACAATTAAGATTGTCTGCGTTAGGCAGTGTTTTAGCTGATGGACAGACTGTACTGTTGCACGAAGTCACCAAAACATATCTCTCTGCAATAAACAGTGGCTGTCCAGCAAAGCACAGAAAAAATCGGGTATAAATCAGTAAAAACTGACATCCTGTTTAAAAAAAAATCCTGTACTTTTTCGGTAAAATTTGGAATAAACCGCAAATGCAGAACACTAGGTATAACATATAGTAGACTGGAATTTGGAATGGCCAATTATTTTTAGGCTCAGCTCACCGCTACCACCCCTGTGCTGACTCGGGAGGGCGAAGACGAACACACGCTGTCCTCCGAAGCGTGTGCCGTCAGCCTACCACTTTTTTTCACACTGCCGACTCACCATGCAGCCACCCAAGAGCTACGAAGTCGGAGGACAACGCAGCTCTCGGGCAGCTTACAGGGTAGCCTGCAGGCGTCCGGCCAGACTACAGGGGTCGCTGGTGCGCGGTGAGCCGAGGACACCCCAGCCAACCTAACACTCCCTCCCCCCGGCCAATTGAGCGCTGCCCCCTGGAAGCTCCCGTCCTCGGTCGGCAAAGGAATAGCCTGGACTCGAACTCGCAACGTCCAGGCTATAGGGAACATCCTGCACTCCACGCAGAGCGCCTTTACTAGATGCGCCACTCGGGAGCCCCCTAAAATGCTGTTTTATTTTGAGTCTGACATTGTAATAAGCAGCCCTGCACTGTACCCTAAGATACAGCAGACGTTTAGACGTCAGAGGATCAAATAACGTTCAAACGTGGTTCCCTGTCACTTCACAAACACATTATCACCTGATTATGTGAGCCAATCAAAGTCTGATTATTGTGGCAATTACTGGACGTAGTAACTACTAGTTTGATCAAAAACTAAATTGAAATACTTGCACAAAATATAATATAATTATAATAATTTAATAAAAAGAAAGCACAGAACGACTGTGTTAATGAGCTTGTCAGAGCGCTGTGCTTTGCTGGACAGCCACTGTTTATGGCAGAGAGGTATGTATTGGTGACTTCGTGTGACATTACAGTCTGTCCATCAGCTAAAACACTGCCTAATGCCGACAGTCTTAATCGTAAATATTTGACAGAAAATGATGATGCTTTAGTTGGTAAACTTATATGGAATGCATTGATTGTAAATGTTCAGTGTGATTTTTGACACGTCTCCCGATGACTTGCACCACCCAGTTCTGTCAATTATTTTCTTTTTATGATTTCAAGATGAATAAACCTGGCTTGTTTTGTGCTGATGTCACATTCATACTTTCTGTAGATACTATTTCCGTCAGCACAGCGATTGCCCAAACATTCGCAAAGTACCAGCTAACTTGGGAAAATGTGGCTTCGACTTGCACAGATTCTGCTCATCATACATGTCTGGGACATTATTAATCAGAAACCAGAACTGCTACGCTTCATATTCCACATGTATAGTGTGTATACTGAGATTTTTACCGATGTTTCAATTAAAAAGATTTTTTTACCGATTTTATCCCTATTTTAATATATGTAAAATAAAAACCAAAAACGCGGAACACTAGCTATACCACGTTTACTGTACACTGCATATTATATTTACTGATCTGAATTACTTTTGATCTTTTATTCTCAGTTCAGTCTTTTTATATCCCTTTCTCTATATGCAGATTTCTAATGTCAGAATCAAACTTTGACTGAGAGCCGTAGTCATACCATCAATTGTCACTGAGATGGATCCTTGCGGATTCTGTGTTAATTGACTTTCATGTGTTAAATTGTTTGAATGCCTAATTACATATATGTTTTTAGATCATTTTAGTTCTCTAAATCCTAGTTTATTTTACATACCTTACCAGTATTTCCTGTCATACAAGTGTTTATCTACATCCCTGGTATGTGATTGTGATTCCTGGATGAGTGTTCTGCACCATTTGTTATCATATAAACTGATTCCAACTCCTTCGTTGAACTCTGCCATTTCCAGGCTAGAGTCTAATTTGTTTTGTTTAGTGGACCTTTTGTCATGCAGCTGTTGAACGCTTATTCATTTTTAAAAATGTATTTATTGGTTAATCAGTTTCCAAATATGCTCTCTTCTTAGGTAGAAAGTGAGGCTTGCTGGTGTAATCTCGCTAGTTCTCCTCTACTTCCTAGACAAGTGGTCATATCAGCATGAACTGTTGTTTAATGATACCTTTGACAGCGCAGCCGTTCTGTGTACTGTGTTGGTTGTTGGCTGGCCGTCGAGTACCACCTGGCTGTCCCCTGGCACAATCTAAACCTGACCCTCTGCCACTGAGGTAAGAGTGAGCCACTGTCGACATGTATAACGTTTCCAGTTTCTCCCATTCTCTGGCAGCACATTTAGTTGCTGTGTTTGCATGTACTTCTCCTCCCTTGATTCCTGTCATATTTTCTCAAGCAATAACATTGTCACTTCATTACATTTTGTGCTGAAACTTATATAGACACAGTGGTCTAACCATGCAAAAAAATACTCGACGACCACAACATACTTGCAGGAATAGTTTTATCATCTCTTATTGAAATCTCTAATGCCCAGTGGTCTCTAGCTGAGAAATTGTAATTTATATGGTATATACTTTACATTGAGAATTAATAAGCCAAAGGAAGAGTGAAGAAACTGGGTTTATATTATTATAATTATTACTGTATAGTGTTGATTACCTTACTTACCCAAGGGGCAATAATGTTATACTTGTCTAAATATACATTTTACTAGAGGAAAGTTGAGCTTAAATTAATATTGTGAGCAGGAAGAGGGTTAAATTCCTCCCTGGTGAAGAAAACCATGTGCAAATGCACATTGGTTTAATTTAGTTGTTTTGTTGAATTGTTTAATTATATTTGTTAATTGTTTTTATTAATAATTATCCCCTGCACCTGGTGATCATTGTAAATTAGAGCCAGGTGCAGGGTATTTAAAGGAAGCAGCCAGGCTGTTCAGGGTTGGTGTGTGTCGTAGTCCGCAAAGGTACGGTGTGAAGCCTTTTTGTTGTGAAACGTATTTGTAAAACTGTTTTGTTTTTCAGCAGATAAATAGCGTATCTGTCCGGTTATTAGTTTAGAGTTCCAGTTTGTGTTCAGTTAGTGCTCGTAAGAGCTAGGCTTTTGTTTTCTGTTTGGTTTATTTTGCTGTATTAAAAATCTTATTTTAACAATAAAATGTGCGGTTCAAGCTTGATCAGCAGCATAGAGATCAGAAAGCATAATACATAGGATATCTATTTTTAAATGTGATTGTGAACTGAAATAAATTATTTTATTTTTTTTTAAATAAAATTATAAATATGTAGCTATAGTAAGCATTTCTAGGAAATGAACTGCTAATTGTGAAGAGAACGTACAAAAAAAACTGTCATCATTGTTGGGCTTTACATACTGCAAAAAAAAAAAAAAAAGGAGCAACGCAGCCTAACTCATTTATTATCATGATCATACTTAGCTTGATATGGGCTTGCAGCGATCCTGCATTTCTGTTGAAACTGGTGGGTTTAATTTGTTGTTATTGTCTGTAGTAAAAGAGCTGCTAGTGTATTTTGAGAGATGAAGGCGTGTTCAGCACGCAGCAGACTAGATGTACTCGTGTTTGATACTGGAACTCACTTTGACAGTAGACACGTAAGCGTCTTTCTGTCCAGTGAGCCCATCAAAAAAAAAAAAAAATCCCATTCATTTTTAGTGCTTTGCTCCATTAAGCGGTTCAGTGAGTAACTTTCTATTTAAACAATAACTGCACTCAGATACTCAATACAAGGTTGCCGCGGCCGGGATTGAAGTACGGTGTGCCGAAAGGCTCAAGACACAGCAATGCGATTAACGCTCGTTAAAATAATTAATCTCTAAAAACATTTACGCGTTAATCGCAGAAGTTAACTGTGATTTGACAGCCCTAATATATATATATATATATATATATATATATATATATATATATATATATATATATTACTATGCACACTACTGAATTTACTGTAGATATTACTAGATAGTGCTTAGCAGGGCTTATTAAATTATTAAAACAGCGGTGGACCCAGATACAACCATTAAATACAGCTATCATTTGAATCATTCAAAGAAGTGTGTGAGTCTTTTCAGAGCAAGGTTTGAATGTTTTGTATATATATATATATATATATATATATATTTAAACGGATACGATATTTAGATCAATTAAATTGTGTTTTAAAATATGTGCAGTTTTGCTGACTAAAATTGATTTAAAAAACAAAAAAAGATAAAGTAAGTAGGAAGTAAATGTCAGTAGTACAATGGCAATAACGATGTACTGTACATAACACTTATTGTGTAATTAAGACATAGAATCCTGATGAAAAAGGCATAACCGTCTTGTCATTGACAACAATGTCATCTACCAAGGTAATTAGGAAACAGTAAACAACACCTCATTGCTGCTTCCATTAGGGTTTCTTTTAAAGATAAATATTCTGTCTGAATGTTCATCAGTCATCTAGCATGAGGTAGAGTCCTTCCTGGTTGGTGGATGAAAGTTCCAAGGTGTCTAACACTTCTAATGAAGCATTACTCTGGAATTGATTATGTTTAGACCTGTTTAATTGTTAGTTGCATTACTGGAAGGCAGATGGGCAATTTGCATGAATGCAAACAGTAACAAGATGCTGACAGATTTGAAAACTAAAATGGACCTATATGTGAAAAGATAATTAAGTGCTTCAAGAGTCAATAGCTGAGCATTGTCAGCACCCCTAGAGTGTTACAGGCTATAATTAGATGGCATAGAGGTGTGCATGAAGTTTGTCACATTACATTAGCATGCTCTATGAAAGGACAGAGAAAAGGACGAGCGGTAGGAAATGTCAGAATAGTATTCAGTTATTATCAGACCCATTTCACTTTTTCTCTGGGTTCTCAAAACAGTCCAGGGTCATACACGGCAAATTAATACTTTTATCAGTAATCCTTACACGGTTGTCCTACCCCACTCCATGCTAACTCCACACTCTCCAGCTTGAGCCGAGAGTCAGCCCTCTTTTTAAATAGGTGAACTACACCCTTGTGCTCCTAACAGGTGCGTCGACCACACCCTGCTCTCCCGCTAAGGCTTCTGGTTAGTGCTGTCCCTGCGAGTGGCCATTTTGTGGATTTTAGTCCATTTTGGGTCAGCCATTTTGTGACCAGTCACAATCCTCTTAAAATCAACGCCCTCCTGTACTTCCCATCAATCACCCTACCATTGGATCTGCCACTATATATATATATATATATATATATATATATATATATATATAATCAGACTTGTAGTCGAGTCCTCAAACCTCAAGTCCGTCCGAATGTCGAGTCTGTGTCCGAGTCATCAGAGTCCAAGTCCGTCCGTCCGAGTCACTATCATTCGAATCCAAGTCTGAGTCACGAGTCCTTGACTTCAAGTCTCGAGTCTATCACTATCTTTTATTTTGGAATTGGAATTCTATTTGAATGCACCTGAAGTTTATAGATAAGCTTCAAGTTTAAGTTTGTGGATGTTGTTTTTCACTTTGATAGAAGCCGTGACCTGGACTATAGAGCCGATGTGGTGTTAGAAAGTGTTATGCTGTCAGATTTTGGTACATGTGCAATCAATTGCGATCTGATGAGTGTTTTCCTATTGTCAAAAAGATGTACATTTGCCATTAATTATGCATTATTTTTTTGCAAACTTAGGGCCTCATGCACTAAACAGCGGTGACGAGTTTTGTGCGCAATAAGCCCCTTTACGGCGTGCTTTGTACACCTGCTGTATTCACTAAGGAGTGGCAGGCGACCTTGTGCTTGCAGTGAATCACGTGGAAAAAGGTACTGCGTGAGAGTCATTTAAATACAATAAATAATGTCAATGCATGGACATTTGTTTAAATTGTTTCCCCTTAGACCGTGTGGGAGGTGTTTGTTATACTAACCATATTCATTTAAGCGTGGTACCTTTGCTAAATGTCTCAAGGTGTGTTAACAGTACCGCGTTTGGAAACCAGGCGGTTTCAACTAAATCACAACATAAATAGGGCATCCCACTACTAGTGCTGTTCACGAAACAAAACACATCCGCAACACACATACAAGCATACACACAGACACACACACACCTCAAACAGGACCGAATCAGATATGTATGAGAGTACACTATACTAATATACTACAACACACACTATAGTAATAACATTATACATAATAATAATAATAATAATAATAATGACAGGTATCTAGAGAGATAACATCATTTTATTATCTTGTGTTTAAGCTCCAAGCTGCTTTGTGTGTCTCTCTTCATTGAGATTATTTTATTCCCAAACTGCATCGATTCTATATTCTGAACTATAGGAATGTGCATGTGGCTTGGAATTTATACAAAGATCACTTTTGACCACTTCAACACCTAGGTAATTCGTTTCGTCAGTCCAAAGGTTTAACATTAAACTGAAAACTCGCTCCACGAATGCCTTATTTGCTGCATGGCATAGAAACATGCCGAACAATTCTCAAGATATTTGTCCTGAAAAATGCTGGTGAGACTGTCATCTTCCATTATACCAGGGGCAACAGTCGAGATACATCTCCCTGTACATGGGGTCCGCTTTATTGTAATTTTGTAGTTTTGTTGATAGCCTACTGTATAGAAGTCTGTTAGGCTAGCATTGTGATAGCTAGTACAGTAGCAGGGAGCTCATAGGAGGAGCACGCAACAGCAAGAAACAGACAGACAGCGCAACTTGCTTTCAGGGAAGGAACAGTAATTAACTTTTCATTGAGACAGGAACTGTGTTTAAAAACTGAACACGGTAGCCTATTTATGAAAGGTATGGCAGAAATGATTTCAGTTTCAGTTGTATATTTTGTGACAAATGTAAGTTGCCCTGGGTAAGAGCGTCTGCTAAGAAATAATAATAATAATAATAATAATAATAATAATAATAATAATAATAATACTAGTTAAATTAAATCAGGTTAACATTACTATTGCCGGCATTCCTGTAGAAGAATTATGGTTTCTGAAGTCGGGAGCTACACACCAGTCATTTAATTATTGGAAGTAAAAAATATTGTGGGAAAGTACATTAGTCATCAGTACCAAATGAATATTATTTATTTATTTATTTATGTATTCATTCATTCATTCATTCATGTGCTGCTTTGAAATAAAAATGTGTTTTAATCTGATTGATGTATTTGTTTTTACATGGAACCTCTTGCATTTGTACTCGAGTTGAATTTCTACAGAGGCACCTTAACTTGTTGTGAATTGGCACTCCGTTTAGCCCATACTGCGTGGTATATACGGTGTGTTACAAGGTGTATGTTAATTAAAAGGTTACTCCACCATATTTTTGCATCTATTAAGTTTAGTGAATAAGGTGTTTATCACTGGATGAAACCGTGCAAAGTGATCTTCCTTTTTCACGCAGTATACTGTCCAAAACACCGCCGTTTAGTGAATGAGGCCCTTAAACTGGAAACAATCCATTTCTCTAAAAAGAAAAAAAAATTCACGAGAAGTCCACCACAAAGTTGCGCAAGTAAAAAAAAAAGTACAAGACCCAATGTATTGCATATGATAAATATTCACATACTGTTTTCAGAATGGTGTAAAAATATGATAAATTACATTAACAACAACATAAACGACTGCAAAACATGATAAATTCAATTAAAAAAGATGTAAAACACTAAAACAGCATAACAAACCAGATTTGAATGGGCGCTTCCCTGCTTTCTTAAAAGAAGTTTTGCGTGAGCAAGCGCAGTGCGCTGAGTACCACTTTTTAACGCTTACCTGAAAATAACACTACACCAGGAAGAAATGAAAAAGACTTTCACCTCTGGCTATAGCATCTACTTTAACTTCAATTCGGGTAAAATCTGCCAATCTGATTTAGACATTGCCGGAACTGTATATAGTGTGTTTTTAAATAGTACATTTTGTGTTATTTTTATTATTTGTTTTGCAAAACAGAAACGTTATGTTTCACTTTCATTGCATTTGCACTTTTATTAAATCTGTAATACAATGATGCATTTACGAGATTGTGCTTCAGTTCATTTGATTTCAGATCATGTATTTTTTAGCTTTTCTAAGCAAAAACATAAATTATATTTATGTATTCCTCCTTTGTGTAGATGCATAATGGAATAAAAACATGAACCTCACACAGTCAGATTTCTTGACGCCGCACAGCGTATTGCTAATGTGTTTTTCCTGCATCCATAATAAATTATTTTCATTTTGGTAAATGAAGTGTTATTAAGTTGTTTTGTCATTCTTTTTTTGCTATCTGTCAGTCCTTCTGTCATATACTTTTCTAATACTTTTCAATTTGAGACTTTACTGCCTAGTTTTACACTGAATTTGCCAGGTGAATTCATTGACGTTGCTTGCAAACAGTGATGGCGTGTGCTGGGAACGAGTGGAGATTAGAAGCAAAGCACAGAATATTTAATTACACAGAGACTTTCTGATATGAATTAAGAAGTTCTAAAAGTATGATTACCGTAAAACTTCAAATAATTGCAGGTCTCAAATAATTGCTCCAATATGTGCCGGGTCTGCTGGCAAATATTGTAAATAAACTCTGGGTCTCTATTAAACGCCAGTGTAGGATGCCCAAAACACTCCACAGTATAAAACACTCTAGAGTGTTTTGAATTTAAGTTGATAACACTAGAGTGTAATGAGCGTATGTTCAAAACAGTCCCTTTCAAGACCAAAACACTATAGCTATGTACGCCTAAAACACTCCCCTGTAACGCAATCAAATCAATAAACAGTTTAACACTAACGTACATATACCATATTTTCTAATCCCTGCTTAAATAAATAAAGCAGTGTGGAGTAGTGGTTAGGGCTCTGGACTCTTGACCGGAGGGTCGTGGGTTCAATCCCCGTGGAGGACACTGCTGCTGTACCCTTGAGCAAGGTACTTTACCCAGATTGCTCCAGTAAAAACCCAGCTGTATAAATGGGTAATTGTATGTAAAAATAATGTGTAAAAAATAATGTAATTGAATGTAAAAAATAATTTGATATCTTGTAACAATTGTAAGTCGCCCTGGATAAGGGCGTCTGCTAAGAAATAAATAATAATAATAATAATAATACATTTAGCCTATTAGTCCTCTTTCAATTCAAAGACGACCACCAACGACATTATGTTTGGGATATGCCTGGCCAGTGGGTAGGCATCGCTGAGCTCTCTATACCAGAGCTGCCGATAGGCCCCTTCCTGGGATGACGCACTCAGTCCCACCCACCGAGGGATTAAAACCGTCATCCTGAGGAAGCCATCTCTTGTTTTCCTTCTCAAGATGGTACAGTAAGACCTCTATGTCTAGCTGAGCGTGTTGATAGAAAACTTTGAGTTGTGTTGTATTTCCCTTGCATTCGTGCTGAAAGCCGGCTTGCCGCTTTCCTGGAATCACGACTCTCTATATCGAGTCTCTCTGTCTTTCAGCAGCCTCCTCGCTTGCGTTGTAGGCTGCTCTGCTTTTTACTGTCTGTTGTGTGTGAGCGACTTCCTGTGCAGTCAACCCGTGATTGAGTGTCTATTTCTTTCTTGGGAGAACACAGTTCCTCCACGGGGCTAGGCCGTCTGGCAGCTGGAGTGGGCCTGGGGCCTGTTGTTGGCTGCCGCTGTGCGTCCCTTGTCTCTTGTCAGACCACATGGCCCTGTTCAGGGTCATGCTGTGGATAGCTGCAGAGCAGTTGTTACTCAGCCATCCAGCCGTGTATTCCTCCACCGGGCTCTGTTGCTTCATCCTGCTGTAGAGTAGACCTCGCCGGACGTGTAGGCTGCCCACCTCGGTGAGTTGGGCCTTGTAAACAAACAACAGAGTGTTCTCCCCTTTCTGTTCTACCGTATTTTTGCTGTCTGCCTTCAACTCGCCCACCACGGCTTTGGCCCTTGTGTCTCCTTGTGCATGCTACGCGCTGACCAGGTGTGTGACCATGCGGTTAGGGTAGGCACCGTTGCATAGCTGCCCCCCGGTGCTTCGGTACCTCGGTGCACGCATAGCCCTTGGTACTTCGGGATCTCAGTGCGCACGGTACTCTTTGCACACTGCACACGGTGCCCAGCACTTCAGCATCAGTCCACGGACACAGTGCCGCATAGTACACCTAGTGCTACGGTACTCGGTGCGCACGGTGCACGGTGCACGGTACACGCGGTGATCGGTGCCGATTGCGACAGCGTCAGTGCACGAACGCACGGTGCTGCACGGTACATGGTGCACGTAGTGCTTACGGTACTCGGTGCTCGGTGCTCAGTAGGCAGGTTTCTAGAACCTTGTGCGCATAGCGGCCCTTGGGTGCTCGGTGCACGAGGTGCCTCGATGCCCTCTGCCTGTAGACAGTGCTCCACTCTGCTGTAGGCTACGCGCTGCCCCGGTCGTGTGACTGCACATAGTCCAGGCTAGACACCCCTGTTCAGTTGCTGTGATCGTTTGCTTCGGTGGAGGATAAGAGATTGAATTTCCTCTACCCAGTGCGGGCTTTGAGGTGTTACGTGGATAAGACAAGAGTTCTGTGTCATACTGACCAGCTCTTTGTCTGTCACGGTATACGGACCCTAGGACAGCCCCTCTCAAAGCAGTGTCTGTCACATTGGATTGTGGACACAGTCTCGACCGCGTATGATGGTGCTGGCTTGCCCCCACCTGGGAAGGTAGCCACACACTCCACTAGAGGGTTTGCTACATCTTGGGCCCTCTTCAGAGGTGCCTCACTGTCCGATATTTGTACTGCGGCTAGCTGGGCTACGCCGCATACTTTCTCCAGGTTCTACTGCCTTAATGTGGTAGATCCTGCCCTGCCTTCATTAGGCATAAAGCTCCTTGAGGGTGTAAGCTCATACCACTAACCCTTGGGTTTTGCGGTTCTGATGCATCCCTAATCTGCTGCCGTTCCTTCTCCCTCGCGACGGCTCTGGTATGCATTATCCCATACATAATGTCGTTGGTGGTCATCTTCGAATTGAAAGGGAACATTAGGTTACTTACCGTAACCCTGGTTCCCTGAAAGAGAAGACGACCACTAACCACGAGGTTGCACTAACCAGGGTTACGGTAAGTAACCTAACATTTTATTTCGTCAGTGTGTTTTGTTGTTAGTAACCTATATATATTTTCTTCGAAACATGCGTAAACGTGTGTCTAATAATAGTGCTTATCTAAAGAAGATTAAATATGAATGTAATTCTGTATTTGACTAAATGTGTAGAGCAAATACTATTTAACTAACTAAACTATACATAAAAGAATGTAATTCTGCCTCTGGTTTGTTGTTGATATTTTGTGCAACATCACAATCCAACCACATGCAGAGAGTTTCAACACGATGGGTAGACCTGTCAGAAAAAGAAAGCCCAACTTTCAAGAAATATTCAGTTATTTATCAAACAGGAAGTACACAGATACACTTAAAGGGAACAGTGGAGGAATGGCTAATTTTCTGAAACAATGCCAGATGGCCAACTTATGTACAAACACAAAGTACACAAAAAAAATGAGAAAGGTGAAATAGACACGTTCTGTCAGTTTGTACAGGAGTTACACTTTAGTATGTTAATAACAACTGGTATGTGTTCTAATATTAAACGAGATAACATATTCAAAACATGTTGTATAGCGAAGAACTTTGTAATCCCTCGAGAATGATTGTTGTTTTTGAAGCAAAATAACTTAAACCAGTATGCTTGAAATAAGGTCACCCATTAGCCATAGATTCCAATTTACTGTGTTCGTGTGTGCGTTTCTGGATGTAGTAGGCCTACTGTGTTTTTTTCTTTAATGTATATATAGTTTTTTTTGTTTGTTTGTTTTTTGCTTTGTATTTCAACTCTGTATTTTGATATACTGTACGTTTGTACAGTTACAGTTTCTATTAGTAAATTATGTTGGTTGATTCAGTTAGCTTTAGCTGAAATGTTTAACTCTAAAAATTTACGTAATTGCTTTGAACTTAATGTACTGTAAAGTGTTGTGCATGTAAGAGTGTTTTGAAAGTAATAAATGCTTTGAACGTAATGTATAGAGTGCTTTGAGTGTGAGAGTGCTTTGAAAGTACGTAGGGGATTGTTTTGAACGTAAAAGTATAGTGTTATGAACGTGACCTGAGTGTTTTGAAAGTGACTAGTAGGGTGTTTTGAACTTACACTAAAAACACTCAGATTGTTTTGATCGTATATTGAAAACACTCCCCAGAGTGTTTTTTAGAGGGAGTGTTTTGAGAGTTCTACATCGGCTCTCTGTCATTGCCATTGAAGCTGTGGAAGATGAGGAGGAGCTTGAGTGTAATGAACTGCTAATAAGTGACAGCGATGAAAGTGACTCTCAGGATTAATAAATAATAATAATAATAATAATAGAAAACATCATTTAAGATGGGCCTACATGTTATGCATATTTGTTTCCTGGCAAAAGCGAAAAAAAAACCAAAAAAAAAACAGTTGGGTTTGTGTTTCCAGCCAGTTGGATTTGTGTTAGGGGGTATTTATGCTGCAACCTAACTCCCTTCTAATTTCTTATTCTTACTATGATTAGCTACAAAGACAACAGGGCTAACCAGTGATTGGATAATGTTTTGTTGCTTGGGTTTTATTGTGCACAGGTCCCAAGTCCCATATGCAAGTTCATAACCCCTCAGCTCCAAGCTTGTGCCATTGGAAGGGCACATTGTTACTTTTTCCTCTAGATCCAAAATCCCCGGATACCAACATATTTTGCTTGATGCTTGTAGATCTCATTAACATCTATCCAAACATATCTTTAGGTGATTTTTTGGAGTCCTCCCACTTAAGTTTAGGCCGTAATCACGGCACTTACGACTCTTTTGCATTATTACCCTGCTTCGACTTTACTATATCGATACAGAATTTACGACACCGCGAGACACGAGCCATGCGTCATGTGCACATGCTCGGTGTCTGAACCGCAGTACCTGTCGTGGTCGCCATGGCTCAGTCACTTAGGGTTTTTTTTTATTTTTTAATGCATGTAACTGTTTTTTTTAGAATTTATTTGCCCTTAACAATGTCTGATAAGAGCAATGACTCAAAACGAAACCTAAGTTGTGAACTCTGTCACATGATGAGGGGCTTAACTTCAGGCGATCGTATTTCCGGCTAGGAGAACCGCATACACACACTTAATACATCATTGGAAAGCCCAGAGTCTGTACTTTTAAACAAGCAGGTAGGTGCCTGGGTAATATGTGCGTAACAAGCGGGGCGCCGGTGCCACGAAATCAACAGGCTGAGTGTAAAGAGTTAAATAAATATTTGTATAAGTACAATATAACGGGTCATTTTTGTAAAAATATATTATCTGGCCAAAGAGTCAGGAACGTAACACCAATTCATAAGATTGTTCCTATGGGAAAATTTGCTTCAACTTACAACGCTTCGACTTACAACAAGACTTTCAGGAACCAATTGTGTCCTAAGTGCGAGGACTGCCTGTAAATATATATTTATTTTTCATGTTTGTGGATCAGATGCACAAGACAAGAGCTGTTAGGGTTATATTGCTATGGCTGCCATCCTGCTGGCCAGTCAAACCTCAGTGAACAGCCCCATCTTGTGCCACCTAATCAGGACTCCTGGGACGAATAATTTTAATGCATTTTTTTTTTTCTTTTTTTCTTTTTGTTTTCTTTTAAATTTTAAATTAATCAGTTTGTTTTGGTTGCCTTTGGTCTCTTTTGCATATATGGCCATAATTCCTTTATTTATTATCCAGTTTGTTCATTTTTTTCTGTGTTCCCTAAAGGTTTCATTGTACACTGTCAGATTTAAGCTGGCCATGGTAAAATATTTTTTATAAACAATAAATAATGTTTTTTTCTAAAAAGTGTCTCTTTTTCTGTGTTTTTTTTTATCTGTATTGAACAGGGTGAGTTTCAGACTATTTCACTTTTTTTATGGA